>NC_134365.1:166855676-167159276 GCF_035582795.1 Mycteria americana | reverse complement strand
ACACCACTACTTGCGCTAAAAAAACTACTAAAACTTGTAATTCTCACAGATACCTTGTTTTTATTGTATTACTTGCTCATAAATCTGAGTTAGTAGAGTTGGCAAGAATCAAGCTTATAAGAAAAGGAAGAAGAAATTAGTCATGTGAAACACTGCAGTTAAGCTCTGTAAAGACTATGAAACTCACACATCCTCTTGTGCGGAGATTCATGCTAGTAGCCTAAATGTTGCATCGTAAACCTGCACATGCTGAAATGTTAAACACAGCCTAATCTGAGAAGTCCTAGTTTTATGCAACTAGGAAGCATATGGAAAAGGCAGTGGAAGAGCTTAGAATAATTGTACGGGTCTTATTTTATAGTGAATTTGTTCTATTTTATTTATTTATTTGTTTGTTTGTTTTGTAACAGAAGGCACATGTAAACCACTGTGTTTTATTACATTGTCCATTATCATTTTGCTGTCTTTCTGCATCTTGTAAGCCTTCTCCCAAATTTCATTCTTGACATTAAGGAGAGCTCTGAAACCTTGATGCATATTATCTTTGGGAACTCTTACAAAAGAACCAACAGATATCAGATAACAGTTTTAGAATGAGGTCCTCAGCGTCTGACAAATGATGTTATTCTAGAAATATTATGCAAGGTAAAAGCACTTGACATACATACTTAATCAAGAATTAGAGCCTTGACAAAGTTTTACTAAGTTCCTGTAAAATTATTCTAGTTCGCAACGTAGAAGGATCATCCTACAGTGGCTTAAAACATTTGTATTCAGTTAAGACTGACTTCCAGCAATTCCCTGTTTTTTGCTCCCTCCATCCCTTAGCACAAACTATTCATTTTACGTGTTGCATATTACAAAATATTTCATAATATACATGTCAAAAGACTGTTGTAAATGCTCGAAGTGTTAGATTCTAGCCTTTTCCTTGCATATTTTATAGGTTTCCCAAAAGGTCAGCTACCTTCACTGTGCTTCAAGTCTAGTCTGCTCTTCACAGGGACCTGGCTGGCCACTTAGGTCTCAGACTTTCCCTTCTCATTGAATTAGGTTTCAGACATAGAAAAACACATAGATGTTTCCCAATATACTTATATATTTATATTTATATATATATATAAAAAATGGTTTAATTTAACTCTTCAATTTTAACTATGTCTTAACTATGTACCCATTTTTCTAATATGCTTTTCCATATACCACATATACCATTGTTGTAACGGAAGTTTCATGTAAATGCAAACAAAAGTCTCCAAGTCAATATTTTTAACAAAATGCAGTTCATGCTACAAAAAATAGCACTGTAATGGGCAGTATTGCCTAAAAATATCAACCTTAGAATGACATTAAAAAGAGTGCACAGCTATGATTTTAATACATATACTTGATTTTCTTTCTGTTTTTCATTAAGCTTTAAAAAGAGTTTAAGTTTCTTGTGCAGCCCTGTTGGCCTAATGAACTATAAAGCCGAGACTGTGGATTCAAACCTTCTTTGGAATATACAGTTGGGGTTTTTTTTAAAAAGATGCAGTATTTTCTTTGTTCAATCATGCAAGAGACAGCATGCTTAAGTAAGTAAATCTAATGTTTATTGTGGCCGCAGTGACCACTCTTCTGTTAAACTGTTGTCTGATGTTAAACTTGTTATCTGTATCTGTGTCTTTGGGCAAGTGTTCAGACATCCTACAGGTTCCTAACATGGGACTGGCTGTTATTTTTCACTTGTGTTTTCACTGATAGATGTAGAAGTAGGGTAGAAGATGGTCTCAAGTACTCATTTTGAATTTTGATAGCATGCTAGTTACAATGCTCAGGTTAGGAACCTCCATCTTAATTTTCAAGATTGGCTGAAACCCGACCATATCCTATACTTTGGCATTTCTCTCTCTGTTTGTATTTTCAATTGCTTTATTTTGGGGAAAGGATTTTCTTTCATTATGTGTATATAAAACTGAGGCATAGTGGAACACCAAATCTCAGTATAAATATTTTTAATTATAGCAAGAAGATTTCAAATTAACTGACATTAGGGGATCACTTCAGATTAATAATTGTTAGTATCTAGTGCCATTGAAGAGCTCTAAGATACACAGTTTGGCATCCAGGAGTTTGTTTGGAAAGATGCATGGTTCCCCCGGGGTCCTTTGTTATAACTGCCAGACTGTGCAGATGCTATCACAGTTGACAGAACTGGCAAATACAACACAAGACTAGCCATCCATAGCACTAGATGACTATCCTTAAGCAACTAAATAAAAGCCCTTAGGTTCTCCCCTAAGTCAGATAGACATAGGCGCCTTCATCCCAAGATAGTTGTCTATATAGATCAACTTATTGACCTTTTAAAGATGGTAGTCTCCCTCTACATATTATTTATAGAAGACTAAACAACTACTTTATTTTATTTATTTTATGTTGGGTTTGGTTTTTTTTTCTCAACAGCTAAAGAAAGTGAGATGAACTAACTATAACAGATTTTCTACTAACAAAAATTAAAAACCAAACCTAGAAGAAAGGTTAGGAAAATTAATTTGGAACCAATAAGTCTACCCCCCCAGCTCCCAAACTAAATGTGAAGACTAAAGAAACATGTGACTAAGATGCAACTTTAATTGCAGTTCTCTCTAGCAGTGACAGTTTCTTCCAATCTACTTAAATATTCAGATTTCACCTCTCAATGCATTCTGGCATATAAGGCCTATTCGGTCACTGAACTACTAAAGCAGTTAAAGGTTTCCAGAGAAGTGAAAATCACAACAGTCCCTCACATTCACAACAAGCACTCGACTAACATGCTGAATTTGGTATGTTTTGAGGCTGAAGGTAATGCAAAGAAGGAAAGTCTATACCATAGCAACAGCCACATGAATCCTGACATGTACATGCATGCCTTCTAAAAATCATATACTGTGCAAATTCTACTATATAAGAAGAGCTATTAGATGGCCTTTGAATGCTGGAGTCTACCTTCCTCATCTCTTACTGCATTATTTCCCAAGGAAATTGTTACATAGAAGATATACTTTTATAACCTTCTAAATTAATTTATCAAAATTTTAATGTGAGAAAAATGTAGTAAATTTCACATAATGCCAAATTACTTTTTAAAGCAAACTTTATGCGACTTTTTTATAACAATGTATAACTTCTTAACTGTAATAAGAGTGTCTTAAGTAGTTGTAAAATACAAGAACGTAAATTGGTTGGCTCAATAAAATCAGCTGCAGACATTTTTCTACATTTGATCATTAATCAGGAAATATATTTAAATCAAGCTTCCAATAAAACTAGCAATTCCTCCTTCTCAATTGAGGAAACTTATTACTGTCAGCAGAGAAACAGATCATCTAATCTGATATTGTTTTAGAAAGCATATTTTATTGATATTATTTATTGATATACGTAGACAAACAACACACATCAGATTAGGTCCTCATAGTAATACACCTATGTTACTCTTTGCAAATGACAAAGACTGACTAAAGAAAAAGGCATTCAGTATCCAGGCTCAGAAACCAATACTAAGCAGTAATTGAAAATTATGTGTTTGCTTGGAAACTGCTGAGAATACTGCTTTGTTTCAACTGAAGAGAAAAATAAAGTAGGCATTAAAATAGTAAAACCTTTTCCTTCCTAGGTGTAATTGATCTTAGTTTTAAGAAACAGCAACAAAGAAAACTGAGTACAGTTCTTCAGCCTCAAAAATCTCTCAAGACAACCCACAAATGTTAGAAGACCTATTCTAAGATTAGCTAGATAACATTAGACAATCCAAATAGAGATATTAGGTTATGGATGCATAGACTTAGACTCAGATTAACAGTAATGAAATATGCGTACTAAGAATAATGGCCTTTTCAGAAAAGAGTACATCTAATCAAGTATGTTACACACCATTGAGTTTTTGTTCAAGGGGCTTGCTGTTTGATAGCTGTTTGGTGGCATTTGGAACTGGATGCAGTTATTAAACAATGTAAAAAGCTAATTTGTTTCTTGGCAGGAGGAGTTAGCCCTTTTACTCTTACTCAGATTCAAATAAAATGACCCTCAAGTTAAATAACTACAGAGAAGGTAAAGCATATGCATTGTGAAAATAAGTTAAATAACTACAGAAAAGGTAAAGCATATGCATGTGAAAATGAAAAAACTGACAGCCTATTATTCGCAATCTTGCAATCTTCTGTTGGAAGATTTCATTGAAAAAAAAATGTAGATATATTTCAAAGTACTCTGAATCTGAAACTAGTCTGAATAAAATAAGGAGAATGGGGCGGTGTCAAGAATATTGTCTGTAAAGAAAGTTTTGGTTTGGTTATTTTTCATTTGTCTAATGAGAATATACTACTAGCTCATATTAGTACATCATAAGATATCACAACAGCATAAAACCTATGGGATGGCAAGGTGTCCCTGGCCTGGCACCTTTATGCAAGCAAAATCCCTCTGAAATCAGTTTACAGTGATATAGAAACAGGATTCATAAGTACAGTATTCATAACTGTTTCATTAATGAATCCTTTTAGCAATTGTAAGTTTTAATTTGATTTGTACTTAACTTTACAATACCAGGCTAGAGTCCAAAATCTAGATGCAATGAAGTCACTAAAACAATTAGCTTTTGACAGAGATTCAGAAATAATGGAATCATTGCTAGTAGCTCCTTTATAAAATAATAATAAAAAAACAACCACAGATGTCTACGAAAATCTGATTACTTTTACTCAAAGATAGTCTAGAAAGACAGTTTAGAAAGTTAGGGTGGGCATTCCCTAACTGCCAAACAGCAGTCATTTATCGCATCAATTTTTGTGAAACTTGGGGTTCACCTGACCAAACATGTACAGCTAAACAAGTCATTACAAACACATATCATTCTAATATGGATTTGAATCCAATGGCTAATTTAACATTCTAATCTAAATAGAAGAGATTAATTTTGTGCAGGAAGGTCACATTCAGTTGCCTAACCTCAGGTGTCTAATCCCACTTGAGATATACTAAAATGTTCCATCTCATCACCATCTGCTAATTCTAAAGGTTGCAGATTGTAAAAGTCTTCCTTTGACATATGCCAGCCCTATGCAGATAGACATGCTAAAGCTCTAAAATGGCCCCAAATGTCTATGTTTAGACACTTGAAGACAGCCCACATTGCCTATTCATCTCTACCGTTTACAAAAAGTTTAAAACGCCTAGCTCAGATTTTGCTATCCACATTTGCTTAGAAGACTCCCAGCCACAGTGACTGAGTAAATCTGATGCTGCTAAGGACCAGGGCAAAAATGGACAGTTTAAATTGCCTCTGTAAACTCACATATGTGATTTTGCCCAGAAATAGACTAAGAAAATTCACAGAAACCTAGATTCGTTCTATCTAACTGTATATACTTAACTAAAGTAGGTCCACCTGATCGCCCTGTGTATGCCAGCCTGTCTAAAGCCCAAACAGACAGGGATCAGTCTGGCCTCACTGTAGATGACCTGAAAGTACGTGACTGAAATTGTGTGGAAGGGTTTAGTGCTCACTGTTTTCTAAATGTGGATGCTCATAACCTTCAGCTCAACTCAGAACAAGTTAATCATTCAACCATTAAAGTTTACCCCTGGTTTCTATGGATATGTTTATAAACTAAACAGGGACAGACCACTGCTTTTAGCACTGGTATGTAATCGCCATACTGTTAAAGTCTTAGCATTGTCCTTCATGCAGTTCTAGCCTGTCCTAACTTGCGGTCTTCAACCAGTGCTCAGGCAAAAAAAAATCCACATGTAACAGAGATTATTCTCAATAGATCTTTTGGTTATGGCCACCCTGTTTGATCTACATAGACACAAGCTGTGCCCTGCAAGTTATTTTTAAGGTCAGAGGACTGCCTGTGGTCTGTTTTAATTTCTAGTATAGGTGTATTCTGTATGAATAGCACAGTTCCTGGCTCATTTTGGACCTTTACAACTACTTCTCTCAAAAGGCAGTATGGACAAGGCTATATCAATTTATACTCCCTCCATCCTCTGTAGTCTTCTGACACTATTCCAGCAGGTGTTGGGCTAAGACACAGCTTTCCATTACTGCAGGCACTCCTAACATGCACACACAATTACGCTTATGCCTTAGGGTCATCACAGATGTCCCGGAGGAAACCCATAGCCAAGTACCATGAAGACATTTAGACTTGGCCTCAGGGTTAGAGAACAGTTACAGGCTCTGGTTTACATAGCTGTCCATCCAAGTTTAGTTATCATTCATCTACACTGAATTATGTTGTTTCAAAGGTGTGGACCACCACCTAAGTATGCTTGTAAATCATTGTGATGAGCACCATAAAGAACTTGAGTCAGTGATTTTTTTTTTCAGTATTTCAAGATTAATATTTTGACATTACTTTTCCTCTAGAATTTAAATGAGAAGTCAAAGTATCAAGATTACATAAAATTAAAGGTTTCAGAAAAATTCTATTGAATGTCATTCATTTCCATTTGATTTTGTTTAATTAAAAAAAATAGTTTGAAATTAGATAAGGAATGCTTCAGTCTTAAAGAAGTTGCACTGAGATGTTTCATACATCCCTTCTCTTTCATGTGTCAAACACTTTAGTCACACTATGTCCAAGATTACTGTAGCATTATGCATCTATTCTCATTTGCATAAATTCTTATGCACCCATATGGAAAAAAATACAGTATGATAACCTACTACTGCTATTAGTCTGGTCGATAGCATTTACAGCATGGTATTTTCTTCCAAAGTGTTTTAATGGATGTCTCCAAATAAAATTCTGTCTGAGATAGATATGGCATGATGGAGGTGATTCTACAAGATGGCTTCTAGCAATCACCACTTAAGTCCTGATAACAAAAAATGCCAAGACTGCAGCCTCAGAAGGCTCTCAATTAATTGCCATCAAAGCCTTAGACATTTTTTGACAAAAAATTGCCATTGAAGAAACCCGGTGAAGAATAAGTGCTTATGGGATTTACAAGCATTCTTATAGGGGCAGAAATCAGAAAGGACAGGCTAGTTTGTAAGGACACTTAGAACAACCCATGTGTGTTAGAAGAAACCAAGCATACCATAGCAACCCCTCTATGGCACAATAACATTTCACATACAGGCTATTCTTAATTTTCTCAGTCCTTTTTGGTTTTGTATAATGCTTTTGGAAGATGTTTGGAATATTGTAATAGTAAAGGGATAGAATACTAAATGTTTTAGATGTCTTATTTGTACTAATCTTATGGGAAATATGATTTCTGTCCTTGTAAAGTATTTACATCATGAGGTATACATCCAAGATTTCCCATAAAAGAAAGCAAGGCATTTCTAAACTTATCACCTCCATTTCAATACATAAAGGAATAAAATTTAGTTAACCTGGAAAATACATTTCTCACATCTTCAGCAAACTTTTACTGAAATGTATTTTACGATTTACTCAAGAATTTCCATGCAACTTTCTCCTCTTTCCAAAGTGCCATCAGTGAATAAGCAATTTTAGCCACTTCAAATTCTATGGAATATGGAATTAGAAATCACTTTACATAGAAAATCTGTTCTTTTTTAAAACATGAACCTATTTGGAAAATAGTTTCCAGTTCTTGAGGGAAGCAATATCAATATGAAATCATCTGAATGGTTCAGAATGTTTGCAATATTGAATTCCTTTTATAGTTATTTCAAAACAACAAGAGACACACTTTGACAGTGAAATATGTTGTTTGTCGAACTGCTGTTTATCACAACAAAGGAAATCATATTTGGAGAAAATCAAACATAATCCTATTAGTCTCATCAACCTGTCATTTTCTGTGGTACCTACCTCAATTGTATATAAGCTGTGTTCTGTGAATCCACATAATGTGTAAATTAAAATGTTAAGTGGGTTAGCCAATTTTAAGATTCTGATATGTTTAGTAGAAATTCAATGTCAGCAAAATGTGAAAGAATTTATAATAATTTTTAACTGTCAATTCTAATATTTTTATGTTTCCATTTAGGGATGTTACTACCAAACTACAACTTCAAATGCAAGAGAATATATTATCTGATAAAAGTCACACGCATTTAACAGATTACTTTAAGAAGCAATTTGGCACCAAATATTAATGCTGAATAAGTTCAGCATTAGGTGAGCTCAACAATCACACTCTTAGGGATTTGATTCAATGTTCATCCCCACAAATGAAATAAACAAATGAGCTTTTGAAGAACTTAATTAGAATACACCTGGGAAGAGGGAGATTTTTTTTCCTATGAAACATAATATTCCAGGGTCTCTTAAATCAAGTGGCAGCTAATAACACTCCCCGTTAGAAATACTGGTCTTGACTCTGCTTCAGTCTGAATTATATTTTTGTACCAAGCATAGTCCAGTAGCAATCCTATTATAACTCTATTTTTCTTTTCTAGGTCATGCCCAAAATTAACCACAGACACGGCTTCTTAGGGTGCCTACACTGAATCCCTTACACGTAATATTTAACTGTCAGCTCACTGTCAGGATCATTTTGGGCTATCTTGAAGAGCTCTCTTCAAAACAAATATGCCACAGTAAAGCCCACTCCTCAGCATTGTGGGTGCAAACCAGCAAACCCAACTCCTTTGGGTTTGGACAAAGGACCAGTCCCCAGCCCTCCTTTATTTAGCAATATCATCATACCTGTAGGATTCTGCTGCCTCCGAGACATACGCAGTGTTATGTTGTTTCAGCACATATCCCCCACACCCTAAAGGGACACTCAAGAATATTTCTTTCTCTTGGCTTTATATCATCAGTGATTTTCATTTTATACAGAGAGGTGAAAATGGGATTTTTCTGGTGGTGAGTTATAGTCAGAATCCAGACTGGATAATACAAAGATGTTGGAACACAGTGCAAAGTCTAAGTGAACTATGTCAAGAAGCTTAGAGGGTTTTTTTCATCAGGTCTTTAATCATTTCCTGCCTCTTTGTTATTTTCACAAAGTTTCTTTTTTCAAAATTAATAATTATTGATGCTTTCTGTTTGCTTTTCAAGATAAGTCTTGTTATCTTGTTAATGGCTGTATTCTACAAGTATTCTCTTCTTCAGTTTCTGCTGAAATAAGGTGAAACTGCTAGCAAAGTAAAAGACTTAGTTTTTTTAAAAATTATTTAATCTTCATGAACTGCCAAACTACTTGATTTAGAATAATGGAGAATAAGTGATAATAGAAGTCAGGCATACACAGAATGCTGTTTTAAATGAGTCAGCAGACTTCAAGAGCACCTAAAAAGTTGTTACTACTACATCTTTTTTTTCATACTGAAAATTACTTTGTACCTATCCACCACTTTTGTGATGACGTCATATTTTGCTACTGTTCTTTTCCAAATGAATCTTGGCCTTATGTCTGTTGCCCTTTTATTCCAATGAAATCATATTGCATATTGATTAATATAAGCCACCATGGAATTTAAAGCCTACACAAAGGAGAGGTTTGTGGGAGTTTTTGCCAAGACAAAATGTTAAACCATTTTTAATTTTTCAAACCCAAGGGATAAGAGAAAATGTTGTGCTCCATTTTAAGTGACTCTGGTCATGTGATAAATGCCCTTTCACTGTAATGAAACATTTTTAAATTGTGGATAGAAACAATCTACTCGGAGATTTCACTTTTAGTCTGTGTTCATTTTGCTGCAAATGATTAAAATGCAATAGACTAAGAAGTATGCAGGAATAAGGATAAATCTTTGCTCGGGAAAGTTGTAGAACAGACAAAATTGTGTGAACAATTAACTAGAACAGGCATATAAGATTAAGGGTTTTCATTTCTATTGCATAAATACACTTTGTTGCATCTATTCTACATTTTAAAAAATGCCTGTGAAACTCACTACTCCTGGAAGAGCCTCTTAACAGGAAAAATATTAATGACTAGTACAATCAGCATCGATTTTACATTTTGTACATTCCTATCTATCAGCCTCCTTTGCAATGGTGAAAATAAGTAAACTGGAGATTTTGCAAGGTTTTTTTGCTCTTTAAGGCATTTTGCAACTTCTAGAAAGCTGTTTCAGGGAACTGTCAGTCTGACAGTGTTCTACTTTTTCTCATACTAAGCAGAAAAGCTTTATCCGCAGAAGGAAAAGATGCTAATAATATATGTAAAAGAATCTGAAAGGGACCGTGTGCAAAATTCTCACAGATTATCAAGATAATTGTGACTTTCTTGTTCAGTACTTCACATATACAAGTACCCCTGAGCAAATGCACTGACATGGACGCATTATATAAGAGTATGTTATTTTAATTAAAATATTTTTTTTCTTTAGTAAAACTCTTATGTCCCAGCAGTATAGTATCATACTATATTCTTTTCATCTGAACTGACATTTTTCATGAAAATTTCTTTGAGATTTCCTTAACATATTAGCTCATTTTGTCATTTTATTGAAGAGATAATATTTCCTGCTTTTCTATTTAAAAACAAAATGTTATTAGGAGGAACTGGCAATACAGAACTTTCTTATGCCTACTGAAAGAACAGAAAAAGAAAACATACAATGTTTTAACCTATCATGATATTTCTTTCTAGACCCCTTCTTCCTACATGCTAAGCAATGTAGCTAAGCAAAACCACCTCCATGCAGCATAGATGTCCTGTAGGAACACAGGAGGAAAGGATTTTTGTCCTTATTCATAACCTGCAGTTCAAATTAATTAATTAAGAATTAATTTAGGGTTGTCCTATGACCTGATCACAGTGTTCCCTTCTGATTTGTTTGTTTAGGAGTACAAAAATGTAGAACAGCATAACAGCTGTCCTAGCTTTGTATAAAAGAACCTGCCTACCATATATTTCTAACAATGTCAAGAAAATCTGTAGGGAAATGTCTGGACCATATGCTTGATGTTGCATATCAGGCAAGAACTGACCTTCTAGACAGAAATACTCAAGCCAAAAGCCTTAGCAGTGTCCTTTTCATTTGCTTGACTTACTTCATATTCAGTATACAATAAGCACACTAGAGGATTGAGAGCTGATGGCTGTCACATCTGAGAGGCGGTAATAGCTCTCATTACATCTGCCACTGTAACTAAAAATGCAGATTCAGCTGACAAACCATCTAAATTTGGCTGAAGGATGGAAAGCAACTTGGCAGATCAGAAATTAAAAATACTATGATCTTTCATTTTGTTACTCCAACTTTACACAAGTATTGGACTGAATTCAGCAAATGTACACTTGCAGAAAATCATAAAACGGCAAATGTACGCTTGCAGAAAATCATAAAATGGCAAGTCAAGCTCATATATTTTATTATGGGAAAAGAACTGAATCTCTTAATATATACCCATGATCAAAGACAAGTGGGTCTTTTGCAGAAATGTCAACTTTTTTTTTAAACACTGCCTTCTCCATTGTAATGTCACATAACCTGCAAAAGCAGTCTGTAAAAGTGTGGTTAAAAAGGCCTATACATTGCAAGTTGCCATAATCTTAAGGATCCTACTGGGAAGAGTCAGGCTGATGGACAGTGACTGTAAAGACCCTTATTTCAGCTCGGTAAAGAGATAACTGCATTCTTTCCAAATGTTTCCAAAGAAACAAAACGGACTCAGGTAAACTGAAACCACCTTCTTCTTTTAGAGCAATATTACCTCCATTTAAATGGAAGCTCTACTGATTTATCTCACTGAGAAATGTGCAATCTATAGACTTTCAACTATGCATCTACAATCTGGCCATCTCATATTCAGTAATTTGTTGTCATAAATGGATGCTGCTTGAGGGGTTAGGGAATGACAGAGGTACATATTTCTTAATGCACATGTAGAACATTAAATTGCCTTTTATTTCTGTCAGCCACTCTTTACGCCTAGCAAAGGGAACACATTAACTGCAGAGCATTCCAATTTACAGATTTTATTATCTCAAACCAACCACTGGAAGCACTAACTGCATGTAAACCTGATGGCTGAGGTTTAAACTGTATGCAGAACCCTCCCATCCTCCAACTTGATTTCAGAGAACTCCAGAGAAGAGGACAACACTAAAAAGGGAGTAGCTATAGTGACAGGTGGGGTTGTGGAAACAAAACAAATGGAAAGGCCAACAGGTAAGCCTTAGACATGGTTGCTTTGATTGTATTGCATCACTATGTTTGAAAGGCATTCCTGTTAAAAAGCCAGCTATAGCATAAGAGTGTTTGTGATGTTAGCAGTGCACTGAAATCTAACCCACCTAACTCTACCTAAGTGTAGTAAAACGAGTTGTCATTCAGCCTAAAGAAATAATGTATGGTATTGGAATGCAAAAGTCCAAGAGGCAAAGAAATCAGCAGCTTTTCTGTAATTCTCCTTTAAACTAGGAGGAAACGGATGAAGTTGTACATGTACCTCCTGTGTGATGGGAGATGACATTTATTTTCCAGTTCTGTGCATATTCTTTTAAACATAATTGTTGTTTAAAAGAATTTTAGCCAACTGGGGTTTAGCCCCAGTTGGCAATTAAGTACCACACAGACGCTCACTCACCATCCCCCCTGCTGGGATGGGGGAGAGAATCAGAAGAGCAAAAGTAAGAAAACTTGTGGTTGAGATAAGAACAATGTAATAATTGGAAGAAAGAAAAAAAAATAATAATAAATTGCAATGAGAAGGAAAACAACAAGAGAGAAAGAGAGGAACAAAACCCAGGGAAAAAAAAACAGTGAAACAACCGCTCACCACCTGCCGACCAACGCCCAGCCAGTCCCCGAGCAGCGATTGCTACCCCCCAGCCAACTCCCCCCAGTTTCTATACTGAGCATGACATCATATGGTATGGAATAGCCCTTTGGCCAGTTTGGGTCAGCTCTCCTGGCTGTGCCCCCTCCCAGCTGCTTGTGCACCTGGCAGAGCATGGGAAGCTGAAAATTCCCTGACCAATGTAAACACCACTTAGCAACAGCCAAAACATCAGCGTGTTATCAATATTATTCTCATACTAAAATCCAAAACACAGCACTATACCAGCTACTAGGAAGAAAATTAACTCTATCCCAGCCAAAACCAGGACAATAATATAATAACACTTTTTATTTTTAAATACATAAAAATGTTAGTACATATTTTGCAATTTTCTAAAGGGGCTGGAAGAGTGTAGAGTTGATAGAGCCATGGCTAGAAGACATAGGAGCACCGTAATGGATGGGCAGTGGTAGCTGCTAGCAGAACAAGGAATTTCTGGTAGAAGAGGCTCTGTGCATGGGCACAGCTAACAAAAGCAATTCCCACTAGAAGGTTTTCAAAACCTTAAAATGTAAATGAAGGTTACTGCAGGAAGGTAAGTCAGCTAGATGGTCTATTGCTTGCCTTCACAGAGGAAAGACTATAAAACTTTTATGATTATAAAGTAAGAATTAGTTATGATTATGCTGCTTACTTATTTATACCTTTGTTAGTGTTTCATATATCCCTTGAATAAAAATATTATTTATTAAACTTTAATTCATGTCTGCACATGGGAGACTTAGTTATTTGAGTACCAAAAGCTTAATACAATTATCCCAGGTTTGCTGATAGAAGTTTGAGCTGGTGTTTTAGAAGCAAGCCCTTAAATTTTATTCTAGCCCTTGTTGCTGTCTGTCAAGTCTTGGCAGGAGTGTTTCACAATCCCTTTTTTAGAAAAAGTATTATATCAAATTACAAAATTAATCCAATTATCAGATTGATAATATCCTTTCTAAATTAATTCCTTAAGCTCCATAGGACAAATTTGGATTGCAGTAGTTCTGCTTAGCTATCAGTCCTCAGAATAACAAAGTATTATCAATTCAGTGACATTTGATAGAGGAAAGTTCCAGCCATGTAGCTGATGCAGAATCAATAAAGTCACTCCCAAGTTAAAGTCAATGATGTTGAGAGCATGGCTTAAAGCTAGCCAGCCTGAATTTTATTTTGATTAGGGACAGAGGATGACCTGATTCCTAACACTGAACTTTCCCACATAGGATTTAGTATAGGCAATATTTAAATGACAAATATAAATTAAAGAAATAATCAAATGGTACAGATTAATAAATATCTGCTGCTGAACATAGAGAGACATTATTGTATGTAAATGTTGAACATTGTTCAACAACTCCTGTTGAACTTAGACATTTGAAAAAGTTCTGTTCTACAAAAAGTCCATGCCAAACATAGTTAGAATTCATGTAGTTTGTCAAAAAAAAAAAAAAAAGAGCAATAAATAATAATGAAGTAGACAAATTTGTGTGCTTACAATGACGGGGGGTGGGGGGGTGCAGAGGAAAACCACACACACAGACAAAGCTTGGTTCTTTTGCAGAATAGTGGTCACAGAAGGGGGATTTTCAATAACTTTCTGGAACTTGATAACTTAGAACTTTAGTTAATGATTTTAAAGACTCCAGGATTAAATGCTGAGGAATCTCCTGATGGGTTAGAGGTTACCTGATTGTCAGTGTCTAACCACAGACGCTGCTGAAGCCATCAAAGGCCTTTGACAATGCAGAAAAATCACAAGTCTCTGTATCAGGTATGGTGATATCAAGGGGCTAGAGACTAGAAACCATTGCACAGAAGAAAAAAGAAACAAACAGAAAGCAAAACTGTTTTCAAATAGAAAACTGTATTTCTTCTTGCATTTTTTAAGACAATGACTTGATTCATTTCTCTCCTTGATAATTCTTCAAGAGATGTTTAAGGAACTAGGGGCAGTCTTCTCAACTTAATAATTTCCCAGAAGAATATCTCATTATTACAAAAGGTCTTCCCATTTCAGTCATTTGGGGTGAGAAACTATATATATATATATATATATATATATATATATATATATATATATACACACACACACAAATAGACTCAATGAGTAAATCAGCTATCAGAAAGATGTTGCAAATTGGAAAGGTTAAGGCATTATTTTTGTTTCCTTGAAAGCCCTAATTCAAAATTCAAAATTCAAGATTCAAAATTCAAAACAATTTTAAAAATACAAGTTAGCAAAAAAAAAATTGCATACAGAGGATTGCAACCTCTGTTGCAAAAAATTGCAACCAGTTATGCATTAATTCTGCTACAGATAAAGACAGTCTTTTATATATATATATATATATGTAATATGCTTTTAATTCTGCTTTACTCAGCTTTTCAACTTTTAACAGTATGCTTGACATACAAAATCCTACAGACATTATATACTAAGTAAGTCAGTGTGAAAAGCTTTTTTCCCCTAAAATTATATTTTGAGAGCTTAAGATTTATACACTTACGAGCCTCAAAGGGACAAGATTCATGTCTGCTACATCTCTTGTAAAAAATTTATCTGCAGTCCTCACATGATGGTTCTGATGAAGTTCTTTTTCATGTCTCAAAACTGTACTTAAAAATAAATCTTCAGATTTCTCTTTCAGTATTTTTTATCAAACATCATTATGACTGTGATCCATGAAGCATAATAAACTTTTAATATTCCCAAAAGGGGAAATGCAAAATATGAATCTAAATTGCTAGCATGATGAATATCTCTGAATATATAAACATTTAAAACCACAATGATGTTATACAGAAAAAGATATTTCCCTAGTGTATATGTTCAAATAAGGAAGACCGGACAAAAGAGTTATCTTACAGAGAAGATGGGAATTGTGAACGGCTTTTGAATTAAATACAGTTTCCCTAACCTGCAGCAACCTAATAAAGCCTCTTGATGAAGCCTATTGCCAAGACAATCTCTTCTGTGCAAAGTCTGTAGGAAGTAAGTTTAGTCTGGAAATAAGTGAAAGGATCTTCTTTGCTTAAGGAAAAAGCTTTGTCCTTTTCATTCTGCTATCCTTCTTCTGTGCACATTTTAGTGGGCAGCTTTTGTCTTATCATTTTCTCCAGACCTCCATGTCTTTAGAGGTCAAGCTGAAACACTTGTTAAATTAATTAGTACCACATAAAGAAGTTGCCGTCAGACTAAGAAGTAGCATAACATTCAGTATTTAACCTAGTATCTGGGAAGAAAAGGAAGGAGCAGCCTTCCCTCTCTACCCCATCTCTGCTTCTAGCGCTTTGGTCTCATCCTTCTGTGCAGCAGAAATGTAGCTCTAGTAGCTATAAGGATTTTGTGCATATTTACCCCTCTTTATAGATTCCTTTCACCCTACTTTTACCACCACATCTCTGTCTGAAGCTACCTTACATACTTATTTTGTAATTGATCTAAGTACAGAACAGTCTGGGTTTATATCACTACACCAAGTCCAAGATGACGACTTATAAAACTGGGAAATGTGCTTTCAGAATTTTTCTCATGTTCCTCAAAGGCATGCTTGATCCCACTTTAATGAAATGAAAAAAAAAAAAAGTAAAAGCTTTATTTTAAACTGCTACAATTTGAACACTAGATAGATTTATTTATGATACATATTGTCAGAAATTATTTGCTTCACTGAATTGTATAAATCATGACTATGGTACTTGTACCTTAAAATACTTTTACCAACTTGAAAAATTTTGCTCGTTCAACAAATATTTCCTATTGCTAGTTAATGCAGTCTTTGAGGTTTTTAATTGTCTCTCCCTTTGCTACTACCTGCCATTGTATTATGCAGATGCCTCTTGTGGTGATTAAATCATACATAGTTCCAAAGTACAATCAGAAATAGTTAAATGTAAGGATAAAAAAGGTGGCTGACATGTCAAAACTGCTACAAGCTCTACCGATTAAAAATGCAAGTCAGCAAACATTTAGAGGCAATCTAATAATTTTATATTATTAAATTGTTTCTCATAATTATACATATGTATAATTTGTATGCAAGCTGAAGGTAGAGTAATATACATATAACGGAGGCATAGTTACTGGCACAGGGTGGGAATTTGTGAAGAGTGCTACAGAGTTCCCTTTCTACTGTTAGTTCTCCCCTGAAGGATGCCACACACTTCATTCCACATCATGGGAAATGCTGTGACACTGCTTGATCCCCACAAATGCCAGATCTGTCTACCTCTGGCCCTGGCCAATTTATTACTGAAATTCTTCATGAGGCTACCAAGAAATACTCCTCTAGATTTGATAACTAAAAAGATTTTTTAATTTTCTTTTTGTCAAAGATTAAAAACTTAATAGAAACTTCCCTAATTCCTGTACTAGAATTATGACTAGTTTAAATGGATTTATAAAGAGAAAAATGGAACACAATTTGAAAAAAAACATAAAGTTATAAATAAAGATCTTTATACAGAATATATTTGGCACATCAATAATAATAGATAAGTACTTACAATTGGCATTGAAATTATGTAAAACTGATTTTTGCTCATCATTTTGCTTCTCAGGTGCCTGTAAATGTAACTGTAAAATTCTCAGTCTAATTGGTTGGTCATTTGAGAGATTTATAAACCCTAATCATTTTAAAAGCTTTAAAACAGTTACGAAAACTGTCTAAAATTATTGAACTGAATTGTGTGAAGTTAATGAGCCTTGAGATGCTTTTAAATATGAAAATCTTATATTGCATAGTTATCCAAGATTAACTTGTATCAGCCATCATAGAAGAGAACTGCATATGTAAATAGTCATGCATATAATGTCAAACCTCTCTGAGAATGACTACTTTAGGAGCTTCTAACACTAAAGACTTCCTGACACCTTTTTTAACTCTGTAGTTTACAGTCATGATATTTTTCTCATTGGTTTGTATATAGATGAGAAGACTTAATTATTAGTTGTAAAGTATAGTGAGCCACATTCAGGCCTCAGTTTCATTACATCTCTAGCCACTCGTTCAGGACAGAGGATAGTTGTGTATGTCTGGAATTAAGTCTACAGTGATATTTCACACTTTGGATAACTGTATTAATAAAAACACACAAAAAGGTAGATTAATAGGGGGTTTTATGAGTTTTCATATTGTTTAGTGGAGCCAGACTGATTTTACTAGGCTTAATAATTGTTCTATTTAGGACTCTTTTAACCATAAAGGCCTTTTTCTTCAATAAGCTGTGAGGTTCCCAGTCATTTTTAACTAAAAGGGTGTGTCTCCTATCATTTTTATCAATTCTGTCATTACCTTTCAGTCAAGCATAAACAGTCCTGCATCAATTACATTTTAAATTATTAAAAGTTTTCTTTAGAGCAGTTCTAGACACACTTCCATGTAACTTAAGGGCAACTAATTCTATTAAACTACGAATTCTTCAAAGAAAGATGAGGATTTTCTTTAGTATACTTTCCAGTCAGTTTCTAAAGAACTTCTGTAGGATTTTTGCTGTATTTTTTTTCAAAAGAACAGGACTCTCTTATTGTAGAAGACACCAAATAAGCACTTGCTTATTACACTACGTACCACTTCTACCTGGCAACGACAATTACGTCTGCTCAGGAGAGATGGAGAGAATTGCTGGACTATTGACTATTATGAATAGTCATGTAACAGTTATCATAGTCAGGACAAAATAACCTGTTATTGTCCTTAATTCAATTTTGGTTTTTAATGCTAGCTATTCAATAGGACCAACACACTAGACCTTAAGGATATTCTTTTCACCTGTGATATTTTTATTTCAGGTGATTTGTAGCAATCATTTAAACTCACATCTCTTACATCTGAAGGCAGGTAAAAGCCAAGCACGTAGTTTTTTTTAGATTGGAATAGTTGCACATTCTATTGATAATATTTAGGCACTTTTCTCAGAAAACCTACATCCATGTTCACAATCTTTCACAAGCAGAGCAGGGTTCTAAATATTGGCTTTCCTTGGTCCAGCTGAATAACTGGAAACATTACCTATAATAATTTTCAATTGCTGCTAATATATGGGCCATAACTAGCTTTGGCTTCCTTAAGGCATTCATATAATAGAGACTCTTCTGATAACATAAAAAATAAACTCCTCAGCTTGAGAATCCTACTTTGGGCTCAAGGATTTACACTAAAGTGAAATCTCAGACACTAGTCTCAAAAGCTAGGTGACTTGCACATGCTCACTGGCATGTACCTAAGGGACTGGGATTTGGATAAATGGGGTGGGATTTGTTTCACCTATCTACATGTGAGCTAGGCATCTAGATCTCCACCATAAATAGTGGAGATCACCAATACAGTCAGCGTAGTCTAGTCTCATGGTAAAGCAGACACCTCTCTCAACTCCATTAAGTTAGATTCCCAGCCTCATAAGTAGATACATTTCAGATATTGTAGGCAGGACTCAGTTCTTTAAAAATTTCTAATACATTTTCTGTACCTTATTATATCCTGTCGAGTCTCCAGCTGCCATGCAGAAAGCCACAGGTCTTCCTTAAGTTTTGTGTTTTATCTTTCAAACATCTGCAGGTGCCTCAGAAACTATTAGGGCATCAATAATGATACTAGACAGATATGCTTAGGCAGGTGAATCCCTCATGAGGCTATCTGGATATGAACTCTATTATTTTGGCTGAAAATCTTATTCCCATTCTCCTACTATTTTAAATCAGATATTAGAGCACGGGGAATTCAGCCATACTTTTTCAGAGCAGAGGCTGGCAACACCTGTGCTCTGATGACAGGTAGAATTGAAGTCTTATCGAAACCTATGGGAAAAAAACTATATGATGAAGAGGGTACTGAAGTACTGGTAGAGCTGATATCAGTCTTCTTTACAAGACATTTTTAAGGGACAGATTAGTCGAATGTCTCTGACAGTGACTGGAGGGATGTAGAATTAAGGCCTGGGCTTGGATTAGATCATTTCTTGAAGTGCCTTCCTGTCTTTCAGCTGTATGTTGCTCAAATGGGTAGTTGAGTGGACGGCAGAAATTAAGATTATAGATTTGGGTTTGTTTAGGGTTTTTTTTTTTTTCTTTAGGCCAAAATAGAAAAGGCTTCATCAGATAGAATATTTGACACTCATGAATAACATAACATAACAAATATTCCAATGCTCTGAACATTTATAAAAATGTGAATAAAATTTATCAAATTTTAAAACATAAATATATGCATAAAATGTTTCATTTATAAAATTCATGATTCATTTATAAAATTATGATAAAATCTACTACAAATCCTTACAATTATTGAGAATCAATGCAGGGTGATCTTAAAAAACAGAAAAAGCTCAGCAACAACAGATCTGGTGATAATGGTTATTTATACTCTTCACTCCTGGAAAAGGACAAGATATTCACTGAATACTAATAGGTGAATTTTTGTTTCTTTGTTTCAAACAGATATTTAGGGCATTATTTGTTTGCCCATGCAAAAGAATTTAAGAAGACTGCAGATAAGCCCTTCTTTTCTTAAACGTATTTTTAATTCAGGTTGGTATCAAGACTTCACAAACGATGTAAAACTTACTTGGCCACTTAGAGACTATATCAGCCAAATAAATTGCTTTCTTGTCCTTGCCTCAGGGTCTCCAGCCCAGTTTTGAACACAATTACAGTAAACAAACACCAGCTACAAAAAACAATATTCTATTTTTAAATATGCATAAAATCAGCTTCCTTTTTTTTGTTTCTGATCTAGCCAGTAGAACAAAATTAATCTTTTCATCTAGAAAACCATTTATGGCTAAACATGGAAAATGCTTATAAAAGACTTCTGACTTTATAATTTGAACATGGTTTCACTATACAAAACGAATAGGATGAATTTTCATTGTAAGTGCTTATATAAATAGGGAATCAATTAAGTAATGTTGAGCATCATTTTAGTCACAGACCAGTCTGAACTCCTTCTCCAATAATTGTGTCTGGGTTTCAAAATCCCAGTTGTAAGCTTCTTCAACGACCATAGTATAGCCATCAAGCCACCCTCATCACAGTTGCTTAAAGAATTACAAAGTAAACTATTAGGAGCGTGCAAGTCAAGATTCCTGTAAGGTTCTCACTACCACTACTGATTTTCTATAGCTGGAAAGGAACCAGCATAGTTTCCTTCTCTCATGGAGTTCCTCTCCTTTTTATGAAGACAAATAGCAAAGTGCTTCAGTCTATCCTTGAAAAAAATGTGTTTCTATATAGTCCCCTAATTTTCACTCAGAAACTAAATGAACACAGTCCTGCCTTCACCTCTGTAAGCTGGGGAGAGTGGTGTCATGTTCTTTAATCACTTCTAGCTCAAGGTGCTTGATAGAAATCCGCTTTATCTTTACAGTCAGGCAGTATTAACTACTTTAACAGAACATATGCTTCTGCAGTATCCCTTCTTCAGTGCCTTCTCTCTGATACGAAGTTCCATCAGTTAAAAGTGTAGTTCCCAGTACCATAGATATCACCAAATACCACATAGCTGTATATATTTTTAAATGAATTCAAGTTCCAACAGATCCTGTGCCTGCATTTTGGCATTGGTTTTGTAAGGGTTATCTATCTAGCCTAAAAGTGAGTAAAGCAAACTTTTAAATAATTACAGAAATACCATTGAGTTTGTCTCCTCTTATGAATCAATATGCTGGTTTCATACCTGTCAATAAACAGAAAGAGACTAGTTTATAGAATTAGAAAGCAAAGAGTGCTACCTTCAGGAATTATATTTTTCATAAAATCTAGGTGAGGCACTAGCCCTGTCTGATATTACATATATGCAATTTTGCATGGTTTCACATTTAGCTCTAGCTAGTAGATCTGATATTCCTATCTGTGAATCAAGGAGATGGAGGATGTTTTTACAGCTGTTTAGGATAGTAAAGCCTTTACTTTAAAAATCAGACTTGGGAACACATGAAACTTCTTTCTTGTTCTGTCTTCCAGTAGTGCATCCAAGAACCACTTTGGACAAAAAGCACTGTCTGATTTTCAGTGAGAAACAGCAGAATTCACTGTCTGGATGTGAGAAGTTAACACATTCAACTTCTGATTAACATTGTAACTTTCTCTCCTTGTTATGCCTTTTGTAAATTCCTCCAGCTTCCATCTCCCCTGGGAGTTCGGCTGCCTGCGTCCCAAGGATCCAAGGCCTAGCACTAAACCAGCACAATTTTACCTTGACTTCTGAGAAAACTGCTAAATTGTGTGGAGGAAGAGCTGTTAGAAAGTCTGTAGAAAGGTAAGAAAGGTATAATCACAGACAGAAGTTGGATGGCTGAGATAGGAATCATTTCTATCTCAAGGATTCAAGAGGAAAAATATCAACATGGAAAGATACATAATCCTAAAAAAAAAGAAAAAAAACCCAAATGAAACAAAACAGAACAACAAAACAACAGAGCGCTGCTCAGTCATTGATCAGTGTCACCAGTTTTATCAGTGCCAAAAGATTTAGTGGAAGATGGCAAATCAGCAATGCTAAGCATCCATCCAGGGAGCAGTGGAACTGCTCTGGACTGACGCCTGCCCTGCCAGCAAAGTTTCCTGGCTTTCTTATCAGCACAGAAACGCTGTAAATCCTATCTGGTTTTCTCTGTGTTAATTAATAAATAATTGATTTACATTTTTAAGCTGTCTGCACCCTTTTGCAGTGCACAGACAAAGATGCCATCAGGGATAAAGGAGCAGAAGAGAGCTGGCAGCTCTTCAAGGACTTTTTTTCTTAGAGCACAAGAGCTCTCGATTCCCATGTGTAAGAAGTCAGGCAAGGAAGGCAGGAGACCAGCATGGCTCATTAAGGACTTACTGGTCAAACTAAAGTGTAAGGAGGCAACGTATAGGCAGTGGAACCAAGGACGTGTACCCTGGGAAGAAGGTAGGAATGCTACCCATATGTGTAGGGATGGGATCAAGAAAGCTAAGGCACAGTTGGAGCTGAATTTGGTAAGGGATGCAAAGAATAAGAAGGCCTTCTACAAGTATGTTGGCCAGAAAAAGAAAATTAAAGAAAATGTACCCCCACGATAAATAAGACAGGAGAACTAGTGACAATGAACATGAAGAAGACTGAGGTACTCAACAATTTTTGGCCTCAGTTTTCACTGGTTATTATTTCTCTTCCCATATTTCTCAAGTACTTGAACTTCAAGGCAGGGACTGAGGGAACAAATTCCCTACTGTATTAAGTGAAGATCAGGTTTGAGATCACCTGAGGAACCTGAAAATACACAAGTCCATGGGACCCGACGAGATGCACCCCAGTATCCTGGGGAACGGGCTGATGTAGTTGCCAAGCCACTCTCCATCATATTTGAAAAGTCATGGCAGTCAGGCGAAGTCCCAGGTGACTGGAAAAAGGGAAACATCATGCCTGTTTTTAAAAAGGGTCAAAATGAGGACCCTGGGAACTACTGACCAGTCAGCCTCACCTCTGTGCCTGCTAAGATCATGGAACAGATACTTCTGGAAGACATATCAAAACATATGGAAGGCAGGGAGATGATTAGAGACAGCCACCATGGCTTCACAAAGGGAAAATCATGCCTGACTAATCTAGTGGCCTTCTGTGATGGTGTGACTGCATCAGTGGACAAGGGAAGAGCTATGGATGTCATCTACCTGGACTTCTGAAAGGCCTTTCATATGGTCCCCCACAACATTCTTGCTGCTAAATTGGAGACATACGTTTTTGATGGATTGACTGTTAGATGGATAACGAACTGGCTGAATGGCGATGTCCAAAAAGTTACAGTCAATGGCTCAATGTCCAGGTGGAAACCAGTAACGAGTAGTGTTAAGCCAGTTGTATCCTGGGCTGCATCAAAAGAAGTGTGGCCAGCAGGCCACTCTCCCTCCCACCCTCCCCCTCTACTCTGCTCTCCTGAGACCCCACCTGGAGTACTGCATCCAGCTCTGGGGCCACCAGTACAAGAAAGACATGGATCTGTCGGAGTGGGTCCAGAGGAAGACCACAAAAATGATCAGAGGTCTGGAACACCTCTCCTATGAAGAAAGGCTGAGACAGTTGGGGTTGTTTAGCCTGGAGAAGAGAAGACTCCAAGGACACCTTATTGTGGCCTTTCAGTACTTAGAGGGGGCTTATAAGAAAGACAGAGAGAGATTTTTTACCAAGGCCTGTAGTGACAGGACAAAAGATAACAGTTTTAAACTGAAAGAGGATAGATTTAGATTGGATATAAGGAAAAAATTTTTTACAATGAGGGTGGTGAGAGGCTGGAACAGGTTGCCCAAAGAAGTTGTGGATGCCCCATCACTGGAAGCATTCAAGGTCAGGTTGGATGGTGCTTTGAGCAACCTGAGCTAGTGAAAGATGTCCCTGCCGATGGCAGGGGAGTTATTTAAAGGTCCTTTCCAACCCAAAGCATTCTATGATTCTATGCCGAAAAAGAATGACCTAAAAAGGTCATTCTTTTGTGTTGTCACCCTAAAAAGGTGTGGTGACAACACTAAGCCTTTTTCTCATATTCTTTAAGCTAAATTTCTATGAGGCTATATGTTATCATAGTAAGGAAACACAGGAAAAATATTATCACTAAGAGAAACAACTTTTCCTAAAGACTTCTGTTTTACAGGCTCTGCTTTCTTACAGAGCTTCTGTTTAGACTTTTGTTCACTGACATTCTCCTTTCCAGCTATCTGTTTAAACAAGAGCATCTCAAACTTCTGACCTCTCATCCCATCCTATTTCTGAGAATCAGTTTACAATAAAACTACTTTTTTCCAGCCTGCTTTTCTTGTTCTTTTAAAAAGGAGACAATGTCTCTAAATTCTCCTTCTGAAGAAAGATAAATTCTTTTTTTCTTCTCTAGTTAAGTGACCTAAAGGCTCTGCAATTCCTTGGCAAAAAGGAGGCTGTAGGATGATTTCTGGCTAGAGAAAGGAACTGTAGGTCTTGGAAAGAAAATGAAATGAAAATGAAACAACCAAGCAAAGAAAAAACTTTTTTTTTTAAGAAATTGTTAATTTGTTATAGGATCAAAATTGGCTATTAACTAAATCTGAAAACTGGTTATCTCTAAGTAGAAATTGAAAGCTGACAATAAACAAAATGAAGTGTAACAACTTCGAACAAAATGTCTATGATAAAGCATTTCCAAGAATGTAAGAACGTCCTTTATGGTTTGGTGTTTTTCAGGGAAGCTGGCATCCTCCCTGTAGCAAAAAAGTTTTGTGAATGTCCTGGTTTCGGCTGGGATAGAATTAATTTTCTTCCTAGTAGCTGGTATAGTGCTGTGGTTTGCATTTAGGATGAGAATAATGCTGATAACACACTGATGGTTTAGTTGTTGCTAAGCAGTGCTTACACCGGTCAAGGACTTTTCAGCTTCCCATGCTCTGCCAGGCGCACAAGAAGCTGGGAGGGGGCACAGCCAGGACAGCTGACCCCAACTGGCCAAAGGGCTATTCCATACCATATGGTGTCATGCTCAGTATAGAAACCGGGGGGAGTTGGCCAGGGGGCAGAGATCGCTGCTCAGGGACTGGCTGGGTTTCAGTCGGCGGGTGGTGAGCAATTGCATTGTGCATCACTTGTTTTGTAATTTTGTATCTTTTTATTATTATTATTATTATTATTATTATTATTATTATTATTATTATTATTATCCCTTCCTTTTCTGTCCTATAAAACTGTCTTTACCTCAACCCATGAATTTTACTTTTTTTTTCCTGATTCTCTCCTCCGTCCCACTGAGGGAGAGGGGAGTGAGCTAACAGCTGTGTGGCGTTTAGCTGCCTTCCGGGTTAAACTACATCAGTGAAAAAGAGAAAAATCCAGCCCTGATTGCTGGATTGGTTACTGAAATGCTGATTGCTGTATTCTGTAGCCATGTTACAGCTCAGAGAACTAGTCTGTGATAGGTAGTATCACCCTTACACCAGACAATAATGTAAACGTTAGTTTCATATTCAGTACTATCCAGAGACTCATGGAAAATGCGTCCACTGAAATAATACCCTTGGTCATTTCTTCATTAAAATTCCTAACCCTTAGTGCAATGAGGATAATTATACTTCAGCTTAGTGAAGAGAAAATAAAACAGAGCAGAAATATGGTAACAGCTAGAAACTAAACCCTTGGCAATAATAAGAAAGAAAGAAAAAAAAGCCTGTAGCATTCATTATGTGATATTGCTTGCAGTGTGGCAAGCACACAGTGCAAAGGTGGGAAAAAGATTCTAGTGAGCCAGTTATCTCCAATTATCTCCAAACAGTTATCTCCAGTCCTAGTGGAAATAACTGATCTTCCTGCAGGTAATAGCAGAAGCAACCCACTAAAAGCACACCTTTAGGGGAAGAGTATTTGCCAAAAAGAACAGTGAGGAAACATGGCTTTTAAACAGCATACCTTTCAATATGACAAACTCAGCTGCCTTTCATGGAGATAGAGAAGAGGGGCTCTGGGCACTGCAAATATTCCTTTCCTTCTCATGGCTTCCTTATTACAAAGTTCTTAGGAGCAGAACCACCAGTATCTTATGAGTAAGGCCTTTTATCCTTTTCTTTATTCCATTTTATTCTCCATGTATTTCTGCAGGGAATCTGTAGAAGAATTAGTAAACTGCGTATGAAAAATTTGTACTTCTTCTGATAAGGCTTTAGTGAGAAGAGCAGTGCCAGAGAAGACAATAAAAACTTCAGATTTTGGGGGTACTTAGATTGAGGGATACTAATCAACTCCTTTAGTTTCTGGATAGATCCAATATAATTAGGAAACAAATATTCTGTTTTGTCATAGGGAAATTTATACATTGTTCACATGTAAAAACACACAGAGGAAAGACTTGCAAAAGGAAAAGACTATGTTGCAAAAGACAACATAGTTTTATGTGGCTGACATTTTTTGACAGAAATTATTCTTGTGGAGTTAGACCTTCAGTTTGAAACAAGAAAAAAACTGCCCTTTTGCAGGTGTTGTATCTTAAAAGACTTCCCACAAGCCCACTCTTCCAGTAGTTGTTTATGTAAGTAACTCTATAGCTATCTTCACCAGTGGTAGTGGAAGATTAGAAGACAAGCTAGAAACCCGAGGAATGTGATCATGGATCAACTGGACTAGATGTCATAAAGGTAGACTGAAGGAGTAGGCAGGAAGGAGACAAGGTTAAAAAAGACAAGAGAATAATTATAGACATTGAAGAGGGACTGTTGCAAACAGAGGGGCCTGCCAATACTAAGATGTTTGTTTCTAGAGAACAAAGAACAGGAATCTGTAGGAAATTACATACAGTGGATTTTACTGACGATGAAATAATTTGCTTTCTCTTTAACACTATACTGCTTAACCAGTTCTGAGGTGTTACAGTAGCTGTTTCCTGATGTTTCTATGGCAATGCACTGGCTACTCCTGGTAACTAGTAGTTTTATCAAAGCAAATTCTTTTTATTGCTTTTTATTGTTTAAATTATAACAGCATGTGTACATCTGGACATTTATTGTATCAATTTCTTCTATCCTGTATCCATGATGAATCATGTCTAATAACAAAGAGTATTTTATTTTGGAAAACATGTTACTGTAAACAGAGAATAAGCCATGAAAATCACAACCATCAAAGAGAAAGATAAAAGATCCACTAAAGCACCTAATGCATTGCACTGCTAATGTACCACTGATCCCTGCAAGATCTAATGGCATTTTGTTCAGAGTAATAATAATAGTCTTGAGCAAATCAGTTTCTGTAACTTTCTTAGAAAGTTAGCCCAGAGGTTAAAAGATTTCTCTCCATCAGGAAATTTTATACTCCTCACTCTAATTTTTGCTGCCCTTTGTTTCAGTCCATTATTCCTAATTAACCTTCATTTATCACCCTAAATCATTCCACTTTCTCCTTGGAGTTTAGTTTCCTGAATATTTGTAGTTGCTATGAAATCTTATTCTTTTCTTAAAGTTAACTCCTCAGAAGTCATTGTTTCTACTCTTCTGATAGTGATTGTTTTCTTGTACTCTGAACTCTGCTTAAATTGTCAGTATCATTCTGGAAAGTGGTCCCAATGACCAAAAAGAATATTTCAGCTGGAGGAGATAATTTTAATTCTATGTTAGAAATAGTCCAGAAAAGAGCCACCAGGATGACTAAGGGGCTGGAGCATCTCTCATATGAAGAAAGGCTGAGAGACCTGAGATTGCTTGAGAAGGGGGTTGAACCTGATGACCAGAGATCCCTTCCAACCTCAACCATTCTGTGATTCTATGATTCTATACCTTTATAGAAGATCAAAAGTGTGCTGTCCTTTTCCTAATACAAATATGCACATTACTTGTACAGGCCTTGAATATTTTTTCATGTTTCTTCATTCCAAATTTTTCATTCTTATTTTTATACTGAATATCAGTGTTTTAGAATAGATAACTATGTCCTAATGTCTTTTTTTTTCTGAACAAAACTTACGTCCCTTTCATTTCCAAACTTCCGCATTTCTTTTTATTGTCTTGCTGTTTCATTGACATTTACAATGTTTCTTAAATTATCACCAAGAAACTTTTATGAGCATGCTCTATTTCACATTTAAAAACTGAACTCCATTTCTCAGCAGTGAATCAGGGAGGTCTTATAATGTTCCTCCAAGGAGACAGGAGACAATGAGTTCCATGTCATCTTGCACATTTGTCCTGGTTTCAGCTGAGATAGAGTTAATTTTCTTTATAGTGACTGGTATGGGGCTACGTTTTGGATTTGTGCTGAAGACAGTGTTGATAATACAGAGATGTTTTAGTTGTTGCTGTACTAGTCAAGGACTTTTCAGCTTCCCGTGCTCTGCCAGGTGCAGAAGCTGGGAGGGGACACAGCCAGGATAGTTGATCCAAACTGACCAAAGGGCTATTCCATACCACATGACGTCATGCTCAGTATATAAATCTGGGGAAGAAGAAGGAAGGGGGGGCATTCAGAGTGATGGCGTTTGTCTTCCCAAGTAACCATTGCGGGTGATGGAGCCCTGCTTTCCTGGAGATGGCTGAACACCTGCCTGCCCATGGGAAGGAGTGAATGAATTCCTTGCTTTGCTTTGCTTGCGTGCGCGGCTTTTGCTTTCCCTATTAAACTGTCTTTATCTCAACCCTCAAGTTTTCTTACTTTTGCTCTTCCGATTCTCTCCCCCATCCCACCAGGGGGGAGTGAGTGAGCGGCTGCGTGGTGCTTAGTTGCCGGCTGGGGCTAAACCACGACAACATTCCTGATCTTTGGTTGTTCTAGGACCTGAATGCCAGTGTGCACACAAAGAAGAATTTAAACATTTTCTTTGGCAGCTACAAGAAAGATCATCTTAATAGGAGATCCACAACATGAGAGAAGAACATGCTTCTTAGCAGAGAGATTTGCTGCTTTCTTATTCTGTAAGATGTATATAGCTAGTTGTCAGATCTGCCAGTTCTTTGTCTTCTCTCTCTCTAACCATTTTCTTGACATTTAGAATAGGGAAAATATCACATACTCTGTTTACTGTGTATATATTTGAAAACCTCATAACTACTCGACATACAATGTTTTTCAAAGAGGCATTCATTCTTCTTTGTGATTTGGAACTAGTTTCTATTTATTTTTACTTTTGTATTAATCTTCCCCACTAGCATATTGTTTAATTTTTTAAGAGTCTGCAGCTTCATATTAGTTTTTATGTTCCTACTCATCTAAATTGTCCTCTGTTGTCCTTTTATCTCTTCAGACTTCTCTGGGATACATTTCAGTTAAGGCCTTTCCAGCTATTTCTGGAATCAAAGCTGAAGCTGCTTGGAAAATTTTGTAATGCATTCTGTTTAAAATCAGCGACAATTAAAATATTAATGTTTGGAGAGTCCTACCTTGTTAAAAGCATCTGGATAAAAATTATTTCTTTTCTTTCTAGTATTTTACTTGTTCTTCTTTCCCATATGCATTTGTCTGTTCTTTCTCTAGCTTGTAGAAATAAACATCTGTACCACCAGAAATAAGGGTGCTTTTTAGTAATTCAGTGTTTGTCCCATACAGATACTGACTCCATAACAGGAAAATACATGGGTCCATGCAGGGTCCTTCTGGAACCTAGTTTCCACAGAGGGAAACTTGGACACATTTTCCAGAGGGTAACTGTAGTATGTTCCAAAAGATCCTTCATCTTCTTTTCAAGCTGGTCTGTAAATTGCCTGATATACACCATGATATACCCCCACGATATATTTACTTGACACTGTGCCCATGTCTTCTCCCTGGACAATATTTTACCCTTTCCTCTCTAGCTGACCATAAAAGATATCAACTTATCTTTCAGCCATAGTTTTTTTCAGATCCAGCCTATCTTTACTGCCAGTTATCATTCTGTCTCACTCTCCCCTTCCCAACGATTTCTCACTCTTCTCTAATCTTTTTTAGTATATATTTTTGGAGGGCTTCCCTTGACATTGCCTTCTTCAGAAGCATCAAAGGCAGTTCACATAAACATAGATACACTTAGGCTTTTTAAGGCATTGAGAAAGCTGATTAGAAGAGATTTATACTTATTTAAAAACTCTCTCAAAATAGAAATGCAGTATTTATTATCTCAAACAGATCTGAGAACTGACTGCTGTCTCTCAAATAGTCACCAGTGAGAAATCATAATCAATGGGTGGTTCCCCCGGGCTCCAGAGCAGTAAATACATTTTCAGTGTTGTCCAGGAAGAAAATACAGTAACAAAGAACTTCCTGATGCCAAAAGCCTGATAGAAAGGTAAAGAGCAAAGAGAACAGAAAAGTCAGACTGAATGAATTTGAACAAATTTAGCTACTCAAGCAAAATTAATTCTAGAAGATCAGGTACAAAGCAATATATTTAGGAACAACTAATGCAAGCTAATGGAGGATGTATTCCGGAAATCCCTAATTAGCCATGCAATTGAATATGAATTGCTAGGGCAATGCCATAGCCATGTGACTAAATGTCATACTTATTTTAAACCAGTGAGAAAGAGTACCGATTTTATCATTATATACATCACTGATCAGACAGTATGGAAAAAATGTTCTACAGTTGCCATTTTCCAAACGATGCTAAGAAACAGGAGAAGGTAGAGGAAGAATGGAAGGAAACTTTTTTGTTGATAAATATAAGTCATTCTGTCTAGCATATTAAAAGGAAATTGCTAAGAAGTTTCCCTGCATTGTCCAAATGCATCCATGACCACGAAACTCTAATACTAAAGTTTTTGCTCAAAATGCAAAAGATAACAGTAAATACAGCAAACCAAAAGGGAGGCACAAGTAATCACTTTGATAATAATAACAAACATGAGAAGCCCTTGGTTTTTTGTATCTGCAAAATCATCATCAAACTTTCTGTGTATATGTATATTGTAAAGGAGAGTTTAATGGTTCCATGCTTCTTTTGGGAAAGCAGTGAGGTGTCACTCTGGATGTTCACAGCCAGCTGCTCTCATACCGAATGTGATGGGAAAGCATAGTGGTTTAGCCTGAAGAATTAGAAAAAGGGCAAAGCAAACAAAGTACAAAGTAATCTCCTGACAGCTCTTCACATCTGAGAGTATGGAATTAGACCATGTAGTTCTGAGTCATACCTTGATAGTAGTGTTTACTGCGAGTGAGGGTTTGATTGTGTTTTGCCTATGTTGAGCTTGGACTGCCAGGTGGAGGGAGTGATAAATACACAGGTATTTCAGTTCTGCTTTATTCTACTCATTCCATGATAAGTTTTCCATCTTCCCTCTATATTCACTTCCCGTTATCTCTGACTGTAACACTATATGCTCTACATGCTTCTATATTTGAAGGCTCATATTGCTTTGATACTATTTTGATTTTTATCTTTCTTTCTCATTTACAATTTCACTACAATTTTTGCTCTTTGTTTTCCATATCTTTTTGAAAATCTAGTCTGTCTATCAGCCAGGATGACTTACGTACTGGCTCCCATTCTTGTCATCTCACATTTCTCTTGCTGTATCTTTCTCCACTTGTCTTACATGATACCTCTTGTTCCATACAAAACAAAATAAAACAGAGATTGTGTTATCTGCCCAGAAAGCACATTAAGATATTTTTTCTCTAAGTAATTTTGCACAGAACTGCATTTTTTTCTTCCAAACAGAATAAACTACCATATTTCTAAAACAGGCAGCATATGGTCATGTGAAAGCTTTTTTTTTTAAGAATACTAGCCCTAAACGTATATCTGTCTGCAGCCATGCTTAGTGGTGGAGAATAGAACATGGAGAATGCACTTATTTCTGTTCTTTATTGCCATAACATAACAAGCAGTTGGAGGGCCTGCAAGTCAGACAACATTACTGAACCTAGCTGTCTGACATAAGTGAAAAAAATGGAAATTAGCAGTCAGAAGTAGTAACTAGCAGCTTAGTGCAAAAATGGCATTGTGAGGAGAATAACAGTGATGAACAAAAAACACGTTCATAACACTCACCTACCAGTCACCTACATATGAAGTCGAACTATCATCTTTCTTAATATCCCAATTCAGAAGTTGAGGCACTTGTTTTTCCTTTTGTGTTGGGCATGTCCTCAATCCCTTGTGAAATCAGCAGCACTTACTTAGAATTTGGTTATTGTGTTTTGCTTAATAAAGATTAATTTAAGAATATGCTTAAAAGAGATGATTGAACTGAGGTCTAAGGCTTGATTCACAAGATTCTCCTAGTGTCTGAAGAGTCCCACTGACTATTAAAAATGGTAGGCATTACTCTGATAATGGTAGACTGTGCGCATTTTGCGCATGTCTCAGTTGTCTCTATATGTAAGTCAAACATAAAAAATCATGTGAACACTCTGAAGTGAAGAATTGTCAAAGCAGAAGAGATTGCATAAAGGGAAGATAAGAAATTTCTATTGAAATAGAAGAATAAGGAAGACTGTAAAAGCAAGGCTGCCACTACATAAATCAGCAGAGACTGACTTTGAGATCTAGGTCACAACCACATCTAAGAAAAATATGGAAAAGAACACTATCTTTCTATAAGACTTTTTTTTTTTTTTTAACTACACAATTTCATATTAATCTCTGAGTGTGAAGTTTGGCTTACTCTCTGCCAAGAGTATGAAACAAAAAGGAAAGCTTTTATAACCTTCCATCTGAAACCATGTGATGTCTTCAATAAATTTGAACTATGTGAGAAAGATTCTGAAGTTAAGCACACTTGGAAAGACATTGAAGTATTGTTCATGAATCCTAATGTGACTTGCCACATGTGTCTCAGTATCTTTGAGTTTAAATCTGATACCCTGATTAAGTAGAATTCCCAATTTTGAGTGTCTCAAATGAGTATACTATGCTATATTATTACTATTGCTTCCAAAAAGCACTAATAATTCTGTTAGATTCTTCAGACTATCTTCTCGCTGTAAATTAGAACTGGGAAAATAAAGGAGGAAGGAAAACTTCCTTTAAAAAAAACCAAACAACAAAACACATGATTTTTCTCTTCCCCTCCTATAGGTATGATTTCTGAAAATACTTTAATGACAAAATTTCACTAGTAAACATGTTTAGAAATAATGAATTCTTATAGGAAGCTTTTTGCAAGAATTCCATTTTAAATTAACATAGAATAATGGAATCATAGAATGGTTTCGATTAGAAGGGATCTTAAAGGTCATCTAGTTCCAACTCCCCTGACATGGGCACTAGACCAGGTTCCAGAGCAGTAAATACATTTTCAGTGTTTTTCAGTAAACACATTTTCAGTGGGCACTTCCACTAGTTCAGGTTGCTCAAAGCCCCATCCAGCCTGGCCTTGAACACTTCCAGGGATGGGGCATCCACAACTTCTTTGGGCAACCTGTTCCAGTGCCTCACCACTCTCATAGTGAAGAATTTTGACCTTGTATATAATCTAAATCTACCCTCTTTCAGTTTAAAGCCATTACCCCTTGTCCTATCACTACGTGCCCTTGTAAAAAGTCCCTCTCCAGCTTTCTTGTAGGCCCCCTTCAGGTACTGAAACATGAAACAGTATATGTGTCAGAAATGGTTTATGCTTAACCAGCCATTGCACAAGACTGTTTAACTGCTCAATCATAGTTATGAAATAGAAATTAAGCTTTGAAATATCACAATCAATGCAAAAAACGTAAAACACAAAGTGGAGAGTAACTCCCCGGAGTCATGCTCTGGCCTTAGATACGTTACATAAGGAGAAAGAACCTAAAAACTAATTGCATCTATTATTTCTTGTGAATTCGTAGTGCAAGTCTATCAGCTCTAAGCCTTTCTCCAGATGCAGCTCCATCTTTTTATCTGTTTTTTGTTATTTGGGTTTTTTTCTATTTAGTTAGTTAAGAAAGATATCAGCTACTAAGTTCTATGTTGAATGTGTCAGCTAATTATAAATGCCTGAGAATACAACCTAAATTAAGACAATGTGCACTGTGGGGCAAAGATGCCTGATTTTACTGCCCTTCCAACTATATATTTTATATATTTGCAGAACTAGCTTACAAATACAGCATTATAGAACTCATGGTAATAAAAACTTCAGGGCTTACAAAATGTCATAAAAAGCTCATGGACTAGTTCTAGAAAAATCATGAATTATTTATGAGGCAACTTTCAGAATTAGGTTTTCTGTCCTGCTTCCGTTTATATTATATGTCTCGGGGTCATCAATTTCAGTTTATTTTAACTTATGAGTGATAATCTTTCACTTTTGCACTAGAAAGTAATAAACTTTGGTCACAGTGCCAAATAAAAGGAAGACAACCATTTCTGGCATATATGTAAGATATGCTTATTAATTAAACATAGACATTTTAAAAGAGGAAAATTTTAAGGGTCCACAGCTTCAAGGCACCTTAAAATTTATGAGAGCTTTAATAAACTATTTATTCCACTTTCACATGATAATTAAAGTTGAATAAACAATTTGTAGCTAATCATTTTTTCCCTAGCAAAATCATCCTCTTCTTCTGTTTGAAAATTGAGTAGCACTACGTGGGTTCCTGTGGTGGGTTGACCTTGGCTGGATGCCAGGTGCCCACCAAGCTGCTTTATCACTTCCCCTCCCCAACTGGACAGAGGCAATAAAATATAACAAAAGGTTCATGGGTCAAAAACAGATCTAGAAGGCATGTTCATCGCTGAAGTGTTAGCATCTCCATGTATGAGTGAGTTTTCAAGTTGTGTTTTTGAACCATCTGAGGGAAGTTAGTGAAGGACTGGGGGATGAGGGAAGCTTGAACTGGAGGAGAGACAGTGTTTCTCAGTGTTTATGAGCTGAAAGAACAAACTCATCAGCTTTGCAGTGGGAGGGGAAGGAGGGTTTCTGTTTACATTTTAGTGTAAACAGGTATCTCAGATTGTGTGTCTAGACTTCCCTTATGGAAAATGGGGAGCAATTACAATTTCTACAGTACAACTCATCTCATTCTAAGGAGGATGAGTACATTTGATCAGATGAACTCTATGTAACAGATGCACATATTTCTCTCAGTTGAACAGTAATGGAGCTTAGGGCAACCATCCCAACTGTAGATGTTTAAAGTCAAGCGAGATGAATCCTGCCTGGGGTCTTTGCCTTCAGAATACACATGAACTCATAAGTTTGTCTTTCAGGATTGGATCAAAATTCTTTTCTAATAATCTCCAGCAATTGTGCAAACTGTAGCGTATGGTAATGAACCATCTATTGCTGACTTCTGTTGAGTCACTGCACATATAAGCAACATATTGTTTTCCACTTCTGGAAAAATCAATGCTTAAGATCTATTCAAATAATAAAACAATTTGGTAACAAAAAAATGCAGATAAATCATTGAAAAATGTAGATTTTACAGGATGTATATAAAACATTCCTGGTATGAGTTGGCTAAGGAAAAACCCAGCTCTTCAAAATTCCGTATAGTTTATCTAATATCACTGGCCAAAATATTTTATTGGACTCAAAACAACCTGACCTTTCCGGGAAAATATCAGGTTATACTGCACTGAATAGAATCCAATAGGAAGGTGAATTGTCTAGCTCAAACACTGAATTCTCTGACTTCTAGTTAATATTGCAGTAATTTACCTAAATCAAGCTAGGCATTGTAAAGCCATTATCAGAAATGGAAGTGGGGGGGAGGAAGCAGCCAGGAGTTAAAAATCTGTTATAATCTTAAGATAGTCACCTTTCCTGCTGAACACAGGATTGAGTTTCTCGAAGTAATAATGTATTCTTTAACAGAAAAGCAAGCTAGACCTGGGAGGAATCATAGAATCATAGAATATCTCAAGTTGGAAGGGACCCATAAGGATCATCAAGTCCAACTCCCTGCTCCTTGCAGGACTACCTAAAATTAAACTATATGACTAAGAGCATCATCCAGATGCTCCTTGAACTCTGACAGGCTTGGTGCCATGACTACTTCCCTGGAGAGCTTGTTCCAGTGAGCAACCACCCTTTCAGTGAAGAACCTTTTCCTAATGTCCAATCTGAACGTGCCCTCACCCAGAGAGAGGAGATCTGCTGCCCCTCTTGAGGAAGGTGTAGACTGCAATGAGGTCACCCGTCAGCCTTCTCTTCTCCAAGCTGAACAAGCCAAGTGACCTCAGCCGCTCCTCTTAAGTCTTGCCCTCGAGGCCTTTCATCATCTTGGTCTCCTTCCTCTGGACACTAACAATTTGATGTCCTCTTATATTGAGGCATCCAAAACTGCACACAGTACTCAAGGTGGGGCTGCACCAGTGCAGTGTAGAGTGGGACAATCACCTCCCTCGACTGGCTAGCTATGCTGTGCTTGATGCACCCCAGGACACGGTTGGCCCTTTGGGCTGCCAGGGCACACTGTTGACTCATATTCAACTTCCCATCAACCCAGACCCCCAGATCTCTTTCCACAGGGCTGCTCTCCAGCCTCTCATCCCCCAATTTGTATGTATAATAGGACTACCTTGTCCCAGGTGGAGAATCCAGCACTTGCTCTTGTTAAATTTCATACAGTTAGTGATTGCCCAGCTCTCTAGTCTTTCCAGATCTCTCTGTAAAGCCTCTCTACCTTCCAGGGAGTCCAGAACTCCTCCTAGTTTAGTATCATTGGCAAACTTACTCAATGTACATTCGATTCCTGCATCCAGATCATTATAAAGGAAAGGAAAATAAAAAGGGAATAAAAGGAAAGGAAATAAAACTTTTTGCTTGATAAATATTAGTTCTAAATGCCATGAAAAGTGAAATTTTTGGTCCTTTGGTTAGAGAAAACAAAAGAATGCAGTTAATTTATAAATTTAATTACTGGTGATGTTAATTGCATTTAAAATAACATTGACTGTAATTTATTTCTGCAGGTATTTCAGTATACCTTTGCATTCACGTACTATTTCAAATCAAAAGTAAGTCTTTACTATGATATTTTTTTACTACTATGAAGGATGGGACAATCCATGCCAAAAGTTCTGTATCAAATTAAGGTTACCTTGGTATATTTACATCTTTACTTCTGAAATGAGAGAACCAAATACCATATAGAGTAGGCAAGCCACTCCTCCAGGGAACTCAGGCCAACATGAGTATTCAGTTCCCAAGAAAAAAAATCGCAAAAATTGACTTGAACCAGACAGTAAAACTTCTTTCTTCTACTTTCTTAAATTAATTTTTCACTTGGAAGCATTTAAGTAACCAAAAAACTTTCCAGGAATAACCTCTTTCCAAGCTTAATAACTTATGCATACACCCACTAAAAGAGTTAACTATAATAGTGCTAACACCCACTAAAACAGTTAACTATAATAGTGCTAAATGATGATGCCTGTTAGAACCATGCATTCTGACTACAGCTTGTCAAAGAACATTTCAAATAGTGTTAAACTGCAATGTCCTTTCAGTCTGATGCATAAAAAGGGTCGTCTAGTCATAAAAATGGAGTAGTACATGTACATACTATGGTAGTCCATGGATCTGCATTAAAGTATCGATCCATCTCCATTATAAAAAACAGGTAGAAATATATCCTAAATTTCATATGGAGATACAGGCACTATAATCATGAATAAGGTTGTATTTTCTTTTTATATCTCCCCTAAGAATTACAAACTATGCTTTTATCCTTCCACATTGATGAATTGCTAGAACATACTACATCAAGTACAACCAGAAAATTCTTACAATTTGATCTATTTGATTTTTTTAAAAAAATTGAGTTCCCTTTCACCCCTGCATATTTCAAAGTATGGAGCTCAGAAAATCAGATGAGAAGTCTACACCATTTTGAAGTTTGTATAATGTAGGATCTGTCAACTTTACTTTGCTCTAACAGTCTATTTGATATCCACTGCAACTATGGAATCTGAAATCCACAAACTGCACAAATTTACTCTGCAATTTTGTAACATCCTGTAATTACTTTAGACTATGTCATCAATGACTGCAGATCAGCTCTCCAAAATATTTCTTTTTTAAATCCTGGCAGGCACATGGAAATTTGTTTGCAGTTTAGCAGCTTAGGCTTTAGACAGGTTTTTCCAAAACCTGCATATTCAATCACTAGTTCTTCACTTTCTGATATACTGCCAAAATTTCTCTAAGACATCACTAAAGAATTCTAATGACACTGTCAACCTGTTGCATATAACTGACAGTTTTAACCTTTATGTTTTGAGAAACATTCAATAGTTCTTCCCATACAACTTCCCAATAATATCTATTTTCATGTTTCTGGATGATGTGTTTCAGACAGCCTCCTGCATGCCAGGTTATTCAAAGCTTCAATATAAGCCACAGTTAAATAGAGAATTATATGACATAGATTTCACCGTCTGGCATAGGAGCTTGATCTTTTTTAGATGTTTTAAAATTATTTGCAAACTAAGAATATTTCATTAGATAGCTTTTATGCAGTCACGATACTCTTCTTTATATGAAAGTATATAAAAATAACGCTAAAGTTCAGGCTATACGCACTTTAGGCACATCTGTACAATTGGGTACAAAGACATTTGCAATGATTCCAAAATACCTAATGTATGCGGCAACTTAGTCCTATAAACACTATGCCTACATTTGAATAGCAATGCGCTAAAGTCGGTAAGTCCAATATAGAAGGAAAGCTTACAAGAGTACAGCACAATTTCATATTCACAATATCAGTAAGTATATTGATTTCAGATAGGAGTTGATCCAGACATTATTGTACAATGCCATTAATACATACCAGCTCTTCACTAACTCAGAAATTTTTCTACCACACTTCACTGTGTAGACATGTCTTCTGACATCATTTTGAGTTGACGGGAGGGATTAAAAAGATAGTATGGTCTGAAATGCTTGTTAAGGTGAGGTCCTTGGGTCACATAAATAAAATAACCTCTTGGATTTCAACAGAGCTGTATCAATTGAGTTCTGTCATTCACTGACTGAAAGAGCATATCTATTTGAGGGTTTATTTTAATTTGCATTACCATAAACAAGGGATGTTTTGCTTAGGAATCCACAATTAGAAACAGGTCATCAGTGCTTTCTACTAGCATTACGTGCTTTACTACAGTACATTTTGGGGAATCACAGACTCTGAAAGTGGAATATGATAAATTGCTGAAAAGTTTTTTTGTGTGTTTTTAGTGATTTAAAATAGACTGATATACAAGAAAAACAATGGCCTCTGGTAGCAAAGAATCCAGGGCCAGTTTTCAAAAAAATACAGGTGCCTAAAGTCACAGAGAGATACCTGTTAGGATTGTTCAAGGTAAACCTTGTAACTCCCAAGGACTCTACTGAAAACCTCAGTGAGTGCTCATCTGCTCTTATAAGTACCTTAATTTCTTTAAATCTGGCTGACAGTTCTTAAAATCTCCTCTGATCATGCTTATGCACATCATTCACAGACAAACTGTGACAAACTTTTTTAAAACTAGAGCTTTTAAAAAGTATACCTAGATCTATTCTCTTAATTCATTATAACTTATTTAAGCTCCACAATAAAGAAAGTCAACAGATCAGTAAAGTACCCTGCTGCTCCCGTGTCCTGACACTGCCACACTGCTAGTTATTCTCAGTAACTATACAACAGTGACTCCTAGTTCTGAGTAATCAGAGAGGAGACTGAAACAAAATAATAAAAAAATGAACTGTATAATGGGGGAAGGAGGGTTAGCTTCAGGCAAAAAGACTTGAGTGGGAAGTTGCTTTTGTTCCAGGAACCTGGCATTCTGAAGAGCCGTTGGTGCTTGAACAGCTTGTGACTGATTGTGCACAGAAGAAGCCAAGTCATTTGAACTATGAGTTGGCCATCTAGGAAGACAATCTGAACACAGATATGCTCAGCCCTTGAGTGCAAGGGCTCCTTCAGCTCACCAAGTATGTACACTGTAAAAAAATGGTACTGAATGCAAACAAACACGTGACGGATTCTTATTACCACCTCTGACCTAGGCAATTTCTTCAGCTCGCAGATGGATTAATCCAATCAGTATATTTTACCTGAGCCTAAGATTGTGGAGACAAGAGCACAGTAACTGAATACATAAAATCAATCCTCACTGCAATCATTAAATTATCAGGACAATTACCTACACTGTCATCTCTGTGTCAAATTATGTGATAAGTAAGTAGCCAGGAAAAGGGAAGGCAGGAATCCTTCAATTTTATCCTTGTTCCACCAACATGCATATCTTATTTCTACTAAATTATTTAGAGAATACTTTCTGGTTGTCTACAGAAAGCTCAAGATATTTTTATGTATCATTAAAGAATCTGATGACCTATATTCACATGTAATGGGGAAGTCCCATGGGTTCAGTTAAAACTCATACCATTACCTACTTTAACTCTACAAGGTACTTGAATTGAATCTGTTATGCTATTGCTTTTTTACCACCAAGCATCTGACATGCTCAAGTGTATGAATGCAATCAGCTAAATGCTGCTTATTTTTTGACAGTCATTCTCTGACAGGACATAAATAGTATTTGCTGAACTGAAGAAACTACAGTTACAAGCCATAGACTGTGCTTTAAAAACAGAGTAAGCATCATTCCAGCTACACCATTTTTCTCGTCCCACTCGGTGGGTTGCGAGATGGGTGAATCTTTTTGATTCCCCGGGGATTTGTGTACCGACAAAAGCCGATCTCTGCTCGGCAGAGCCGCAGGCCGGTAGAGTCACGACAATGACTCAGAGGAACAGTTAGACTAACAACTTTATTAACTAGCAAACTACAAACTTAACAAACTAGCAAGCTCAGCGAACGAACAGAGGCAATTTGGCAATGGAGCTATTTTCTGGGCAACCCATCACAATTCATCCAAAACTCCTATGCCCATATATATATATATATAGTGGAAGAGTAGAGGAAGAGAAGTGAGAAAAGGAAAAGAGGAGAGAAGAAGATAAAGAAAAGGAAAGGTATCACCACCCCTGGATCCCGCGATGACGGTCACAGACGTGGCAATCCTCCGGTGATGGGCGCCCACCGTTCCCTGGGGAAGGAGTCTCTTTATACTCTAATCCCTGCCTCAGGTCACACCCCTGGAGGACTTATGTTGCTCTGGTCCTCAAAGGGTTGCAGGCGCTGGGGGGAGGGGGGTGGTTTGCGAGGAGTTTCATTCCAAGTTTCGGGTGGTTGTAGGCCCATTCCTTAGATAAAACTCTGTGTGACCTCTGGCTATAGATGGTAGCTGTGCATCCTCCAATGCACTCTTCTCATCCCGTGCTAGCCGACTTGCTGCACCTTATCTCGATACAATGTTTGAGACAGTACCTCTGTCAGTGTCTCACAAGACAATACCTCTTTTAGTCTCTCCTCCGAAAAGCTCTCCCCATCCCATGCTAGCCGACTTGCCGTCGCCATGCAAATCGCGCCTCATCTCTCCACAATGTTTGAGACATTAACTCTTTCAGTCTCTCACACCATTTTAATGTAGACTAATTGTCTTTCTATAATGTGAAACTTTCAAAAAGAAAGTTCTCAATGTCCATGTTGAGGTATGAGTAAGAGTTTCAGCATTTGGTCCTCAATCCAGATTATATTTCAAACTGTAAATTTTTGCTAATGGACTTTTCAAAATCCATTTGATGCAGAAAAAAAGAAAACATTATGCAGGAGCCTGAACTCCTTCTTCTGGCAAAATGCTTTATGAACCTAATGAAAATGTCTGTGATAAATCTTTTTAGCTACATACAGTAGAAAACAAAAATAATTCCTTTGAAGAATCTTATTGATATGGAAAAAATAAATCACAAAGCTAGTATTCGTAGCATGTCTACTTTCTATTGATAGAACTAATCTCATTTGGGCAGGAGGATGGGGTGCAGGGCAAGGATGGTTAATGCAATAGCCTACCTTTATTTTTGTAAACAAGCCACACTTTGTTCAGAGCTTGTTTTCCTTAGTTGAAACATGGCTTTGTCTATTAACTAGTGTTATTAGACCATATTTGTTTTCTCACTTCAAATATTTTATCCAGCTCACCACAAGCTTCAAGACCTCAGAGGGACCCAAAATTTTTAAGAGCTTTTGCAAAAATAGATGCCTCAAACCAAACAACACCTCAACAGGTAAGCTATTTGAAGTTGGTTTCTCTCAAAGAGAAGTTCATCTTTCAAGGTGAGACAACATTTTAGAAACATGTTACAAGTTCATCGTCAAACTCAAATTCATAAATTCTCTAACACTTCTGTAAAACAGGGATAAATTCGCTCTTGTTTTTTGATCTGAGAGACTTGCAAATATTTTTCCTGATATTTATTTAATCTTTTTCCATTTTGCAAAAATATGTTCTTTTTTCTGCTTACCTAATATAACTAAAATGGATACAATTGTTTTCATTGCATAAGTTTCAGAAGCACTTCACTATAACTGTACATCCTTGCTTTCCCTCAGCATCATTGAAAATGTCAGAATTTAGCTGGGACAATATTAGTCAACTAATGCTTCAAGAGCATAAAAGGGAAAACAAATTAATTTTTGTTGATGAGTTTTCTTCCTCCTGAGGAAGAGATTAAGTTGAAACATTTAGGGAGGAAATTTATTCTGTCGTTTTCATGGTGATATAAGGGCACAAAATAATATGACTAAAAATAAGTGATCTATTCTGCCCTAAATAAAAGCACAGGAGAATCTGAACTAGAAGAAGGCATTGAAGAACAATTCTTTCCTGCACAGGAGGTCAAAGAGACAAAGGGACTGCATGCTTAAAACAGATTCATGCAAGAAAAACCCTCAGCCGATACTCCTGTGAAGAAGTCATCATCTTCAGTGTATATACAGGCAATCAGATGAAATACAGGAAGTGGCTGGCTTTTTTCCTCTGTCAAAGCAACTGTGTCGTACAAAAGTAACGGTTTTATTCCTCTAAAATAAAAGAGGACTCAGTCTTGCTCAAGTAATCATTAAATGCTTTATTTAACCCACTCTATTTATTTTGGTGAAAGCTGTTAGCATTTTCCAAACGTGGAGTTCTTCATAATAGGTCAAAGAAGGTCCATACATCTAAGGTAACGTGTTTGCAAAGATCAGAGTAACATCATTTGTCTGTTTAAAAAATATTTGTGAAATGAATGTCTTCATACACATCAGATTTAATATGTATTAGTTAACAGCATTTCATTTTTGTAATTGTTTTGTGGCAAGCTGAATTTAAGAAAAATTATTTCTTTTGAACAAAAGAAATAAATGATAAGATGACATTTTTCTCCTTCAGAGTAGAATAACCTACCTTTCAATCAGCATTATAGCTTTTTAAAAAATGTCCCGAATAATTCCAAGGAAAGCCATGTTTTGGAAGATATCAGTGATGTACAAGAAAATACAGAAAAGTAAAGCAAGGGAGACCCCTTGTGGCCTGATTCTCATCTAATAAAAACGCCAGTCAGAGATTCTAATATCGATTATAATATACCATGGAAATAATTATATTTTCTATAAGCAAGTATGATAAATAGCACTCAAACAATTCTAAATGCTTCACAAAATCAATATATAGATTTTTGGCATAAATCAGCATATCTTGCTTTTACTCGTGAAGTATATAGAAATATGTACTTCTCTTCAGTCTTTAAAAATGAGAGTTCTATCTCTCAGATAATTCATAGTCTAAAAATTCTCATTGATATTGTTAACTGAAAATTAAATATATCATTCCACTTCCAGGTTATTTTGATGACAAAAATAGTCATTTTGGGGCAGATTTTTAAATCAAACTGTCTTCTTGAAGCTGTAAGTTAAAACATTGTTTGTTAAAAATGTCCAAATAAAACTTTCTGCCTTTTCTAGACAAAATTGTGTGTGAAATTTAGCTCACATACCATAATAAGCATGGTCTTGCCAAACTTCTCTTCATGAAATACTTATTAACTGAAAAAAAAAAAAAAAATCATCATTTGCCTGACAACTTGTCTGGTAAAGCAGACTGTGTACCAGAATTGCTTTTTTTTGTAACCTAACTGAAGAGAGTTTGCTGTAGAGAAGAAGATAACCCATAAGCATTTAGACAACCTCAGGCAGAAAGCAGGACCTCTGGAAGAGAATGAAGGGAAAGAGAAAGCAAAAAGATTAGAAAAAGACTGTCAGGCCCTCAAGATGAATTCATAAGCAATGGGGAAAGGGAATTTATGACTTTACAAGATGAGGAAGTATCTTGTAGATAAAGGAGTAACTATCATCCCATCTCAGTTGTTAGGAGAAAAATTATAAAAGCCTGCTGGCAGAGATAAATGCCTTAGCAGTGCTAGTTAAAGCTACAGCTGCTCTAGATTTCTGAGCAATGTGAGCTTCTCATGGGGGAATGGGGGCACCAGAGGAATAAGCCACTCTGCGCTTAGCTAAAACTGTCAGTCTCTGCATGTCTTTCCTCTGTGGTTTTGTTGTAGTTAATTCAATACAAACACAGGAACAGCAAGTCATAGGTGAGAGAGACCTTTTGCAAAGCACAGATCTCTTCTGACCAAGGTGCCACTCACTGCATTAACATTCCCCTCGACCCAACTTGAAGAATTTGGGGTATTTTCAAAAGTAAAACACTTTAATAATTCATGGGGCACTAGTAAAACAAACAAACAAACAAACAAACACCCCATGACTTGGTTCCTAAGGCAATTGTGCTAACTCTTTGACCCTTTCTTTGCTTTATGTAAGTATTCTGATGAGAAACTTCGCTGTCATTGCCACATAGGCCTGCAAGAAACACATATAACTTAAACACGCAGATCACCTATTGTATTATGTCATCACCAAAGTACTTACATTGTAGCCATAATCATGTTATGACGGTCGCAAGGGGAATAGACTGGCTTGGAAGTGTAAGGCTAGATGGAAATGGAAGGATGGGCTGCTGGATTAATACATAAACTTAAGTTACTACACTATGAGAACAGGGGCTTTTCTTCAAGCCCATCTCTCTGAGACTTCTCTTCCTTCATTATTAATACCAGGGAGCTACTCCGGTGTGATGCTCCAGTCACCATAAGCACCCTGGCTGAGCCCAGCCATGGGCCCTGCGGCGCCAGGCCTGGCAATGATCTGCACCTCTTGCAAAGCTTAGAGCCTTGTTACGGGCAACCAGGAACAGACCACACATATGGGCTGGGAATTTATGGCTAGCCAAATTAATATTTTAACAGTCTAACAGTCCACATTATCTAATTATTACAGAAAGGCCCATTAATCATCCCTTTAAATCTGTTAAAGAGAAAATCCTTCTTAGATTCTACCCTTATTTTTCTCGTGTTACAGTCCACGGTTCCGTGTTTCTCTGGGGCATATTCGTTGACCATTTCAGCCTTCCTCAGGAAGTCTGGGGCCTGGGGACCTGGTCATGTTGCTGGTGCCTTGTGGTCCCCACTGGGATGAGTGAGGCACCTGGTGCAGATATGGCCCCCTTGACCAGGGCTTTGCTTGGGTCTCTGGGCGTATGTTTCTTCTGCCTTCCTGCCATTTTATTCTGGGGGCCCCTTGGGAGAGGGCAGCAGGTGCCCCTCTACCCCGTCACACAAAGGGCAGTTGCTCCCTCCCCATTTTTCTGCTGGCAAGAGATAATTAGTCATTCCTCCTTAAACTTCAGACTTTTTTATGGATGAGTATGCATATCTTTCTCCGTAAGAGTCATGTTTTCATGTAACTCATTGGGTTAGAACTATAACTGCATTTGTATATGCATGTCCATACTGGATCAGCCCAATAACCTATCTCCCGAAGTGATGCTTCATGGACTCCTATGAAAAGTAAAAACTATATAAACATGTGATACAGTTCCCAGTACTCTCCCAGTCTCAGACTATTTTCAACTCTCAAACACCATCCACAGATTGAGGGTTGTCTTAGGCCTGTTAAAGCTTCTTTACAGTAATGCACATTTGATCAGTCCTTGAATACTTGTCCAGGCTTCTTGAACCTTGCAAACTTGAATCTGTAATACCCCTTGGCAGAGTTCCACAGGCTACGGGCAGGTGCTATCCTTCAATATTTCTCTAGTTCTTGCTTTGGAAACCAAAAATTATCTTTTATCCACCCTCTTCATGCTACTCATTTCGTAGCTGTTTGACATATGCTTCCAAAATCGGGCCAGTCTTTAAAATGTTAAGTGGATAGAAACTTTCTAGGTATTTAGAAAGTGTTGTGTATGTAAGTAAGTCATGGCACAGAAATCCCACTACATGAGTTGCTGTATCTTGATATGTCTAAACACTTATAACAATCTGCTCAAAATGTGTAGAATGATGAAAAGCAAAAACATATCTCACTGCTATTAGCAGTTCAGACTACTTTAAGCTATTATATTGAAAAGGGTTTACATCAGCCTGACTGAATTTACAATGTGGCTAAATGGTTGCTAGGAGCAGAAAGTCAATTCTTTTCAGAAGAATACTTATAGATACTATTTCTGAGCTTCCTTTCAGTGTGGAGGCACGTTGGCTCCATATATCATTTATAAATTACATTGATTTGAAAATGAAACTGAATTGTGACCACTAGTTTCTGCCATGCCTTGGTTTTCAGTGTTCCCTGCCCTTCCAGGGGCAGGGTAATGGACTGTTGTTTTTCAGTTGTGTTGTTTTTCAGACTTTATGAAGTGGATGAAAAGCACTAATGATATGAACATAAATAATCATATGGGACAGAACTAACACAAGCCACTCCTGAGACATAGATATGTCCAAGCAAAGGCATAAGCTAAAGCTTTACAAGCAAAATAAAAAATGCATATGTATTCCTGTATTTTCAAGTCAATATGTTCTTCATCCTAGCTATGCTTTTCTTTAATATGGGATCAATATGCTATGGAAAAACAACTTTTTACTTTCTGCATTTTCAGATCATCTATGAAAAGGAGATATCACCTTGAAATTTTAAGAAATGGCAAGGCAGAAACCCTATGTTTGTGCATAAAACATAATTCCAAAAGGAGCAAAACACAATTTTATTTCATAATGTAGCATACTGAGAAAGCTGAAAAATTGCTGTAGGAGAACAGTGTTACAGACCAACAAAACTAGTTATTGTAAGCCACCTAGGAATTCTGATGACCATGGTGCCATTATAAAATAGAACTGATACTATTGTTTTGGGGACTAAGTTTTGTTTCCTTTTTTGAATTTAGTCTGGACTGATACTTAGATCTACACATTGCCAATGCTGAGCCAAGACTCTAAATTTAATATAACTTTCTTTTCAAGAGTTTTAATGGCTCTGTAACCAGCATGTAACTCTCCCTGGGGCATCACATATCTAGTATATGTCTTTTGTGCTTGTATGGCCCTTTGTATGGCCTTTTTTATGGCCCTAAATTAAGAATGACCTCATATGACCATTCCTTGTTTTCTTGAGAGTATAATATCCCAAGTACTATATTTTAAAGTTCCATGCACATTACCTGTGTAAGTCTCATTAACCTTTTTTTCCCAATAAAGTTTTTTTTTTTTGGTTCACTGCTTTTAAGCCTTTAATACCATGCCAAAATACTAACATCATTCACAGTAACAGACTTAGCAATTGCCACAAAATTCCACATTACTTAGCTAATTACACACTGTGGTAGCCCATCGAAAAAGCATCATTTTCTGTATCACATATGCAGCTAAAACAAATTTTTAAAATCTCTTTCAAGGAAACAACATATAGATAATGCCACTGTTTCTTTTCCTTAATTTATTTTATAAGCTTATTTGCACTAAAATTTGAAAAAATATGTGTACAAACTGTTAAAACACATCAGTCACTTAGAATGTTTATAACCAAGTGTATAGAACAACTCCAATGATATTTTCTTTTATCAGAAAGTACATAGACTTTTTTTTAAGATGTCACTAATTAAGCATTGATAATATTTTCACTTCCTTCTTTTTTGTTATCCTCATAAAGAAAGCAGTGTTTACTGCCCAAGATATTTGATCTTTATACACTATGTCCTATCCTATGTATACAAAACAACAGAAAATAAAACAGAAGCTGAAGACATCTGCAATGGCTGAATGAATTGATGGATGGTTAGGTATGCAGAAAACCTGCTGGACCCCCATGTGCAAAGAATGTGATCAACAGTGTAATGTCCAGATGACAGTCAGTGACAAGCAGGGTATCCATGGGTCAATACTGGGGCCCATTTTGTTCAACATCTTTATCAGTGGTCTGGACAATGATACGGAGTGCAACAGCAAGAAAGCTTTTAATGGCGCTAAACTTGGTGGAGTGGCTGACACAAGTGGCAAAGTGTCAGTTCAGAGGGACCTCAGAAAGGACTGGGCCAACAGAAGCCTCATGAAGTTCAAGAATCACGGAATCACACAATCGTTTAGGTTGGAAGGGACCTCTTGAAATTATCTAGTCCAACTCCCCCTTTCAGGCAGAGTCTAGCTGAGAAGAGCCTGGCTCCCTCATCTTCACTCCCTTCCATCAGGTATTTATACACATTGACAAGATTTCCCCCTGAGCCTTCCCTTCTCCAGGCTGAACAGACCCAGCTTTCAGGCTCTCCTCATATGAAAGGTGCTCCAGTCCATTACCCATCTTTGTGGCTCTGTGCTGGACTTGCTTCAGTATGTCCATATCTTTCTCATACTAAGGAGTCCAGAACTGGACACAGTACTCCAGATGCAGTCTCACCAGTGCTGAGTAGAAAAGAAGGATTGTCTCCCCTGAACTTCTGGTAATGCTCTTCTTAATGCAGTCCAGGACACTGTTGGCCTTATTTGCTATGGCAAAGGATTGCTGGCTTATGTTCAGCTGCTGTCCACCAGAACCCCAAAGGTCTCTGCAGAGCTGCTTTCCAGACAGTCGGCACTCCGTGTGTCCTGGTGCCTGGGGTTATTCACCCCAGGTACAGAACTTTGCATTTCCCTTTGTTGAACTTCATGAGATTCCTGTCAGCCCATTTCTCCAGCCTGTCTAGGTCCCTCTGAATGGCAGCACAACCATCTATCAGCGATTCCTCCCAGTTTTCTATCATCTGTGAGAACTTGCTGAGGGTGCACTCTGTCCTAGCATCCTTGTTAATTAAGATATTAAACAGTATTGGCCCCAGTATCAGCCCCTGGGGTACACCACTAGTGACTTGCCTCCAGCTGGACTTTATGCCACTGATCAAAATCCAGTGGGTCTGGTCTTTCAGCCACTTTTCAATTCACCTCACTGTGCCCTTATGGAAGTCATAGTTTGTCAGCTTAGGTTTGAGGCTGTTGTGGAAGACAGTGCCAAATGCTTTACCAAAGTCGAGGTAAACATCAACCAGTGCTGAATTTGATCTATATTCAAGAGGCATTTCTTCTTTTCAGAAGAAACATGTTCGGTACTCTTTAGAATTCTGGTTCGTTTATTGCCTTATATTTGCCAAACAAAACCTAAGGAACTCCAGTCAGTAAGTGATTGAGAAACCTTGACACAAGACATTCTTTTATCATTAAAAGCCTATCACAATTTGAATGTTAATATTATAATAATAGAAAAGTATAAGCAGCACACTTTAAGGAAAAAATACAGTTCTGTATATATGTGAATTTATCATCAATTCAGGGTGTTCACAATCCCATCTATATTCAGAAAGAGTACAAGTATATTTCTTTCTCTTTATGTATATTGTTTATCCAGGTATAGGTTACTTGTCAAAGGTCCAGCTTACTAAATGCCAGCAAAGACCACCAAATTCTGTCTCCAATAAGATACATGGCATGAGATTTCTGTGCAGACAGAAGGAGCTAAACACTGATTCCCACTGAAGCTGCACACAGTGTGTAATTCATGTAGAATTCACAGTTGCAGGATGTTGTGAACTCTAAAAGTGTATATGAATTCAAATAAGGAATAAGTAGAAAAATTCATTAAAGAAAAATGCAAGTGGCTTTTAGAAACAATGGGCAAAATGCAACATCTTGCTCAGGAAAACAAGAAACCTCTGACTTCTACGGGCTGGAAAGATATATGATGTGCAGGATCAGTCTGTACATCTTCTGTTGGTTACATTATTTTCCTGATCATCTGCTACCATCTCCAGTAACATCACTAACCAGTCGAATTTTAATCTTACCAGCATCCTCATTTTATGTTCTTAAGCTTAATAGAAGAAAAAAGAGCTTTGACCAATAGGACCATGAATAGTCCTGCTGAATTCAGTAAGACTACTCAAATATTACAAGTTAAGAATGTGCATAAATACTGTATTGGGTGTGAGCTTTTTCTTGTGTTTGAAGTACAAGTATTTATTTGTTCAAAAGCTAGTATAAGGCAACATTTTATAACATCAAAATTCTATATCATAGATAAACAGTGCTTCCCCTTATTTTTTTCATAAAGGAAGTACTTTATTTGACTTTAAATTAATATGGTTGTAACTGCAGCTCAAATCACAAATTGATTATATCGCATCTCTAGACAGTAAAAGAGTTTTTCATGGACTAGTGCCACAGATGGCTGAACTCTGAGTGGTTTGTACTGCTGTGTTGCAGGAATTTTGGAAACAATCATTACTTCCTGTTAACATTCTGTGACAACATCTGTGGCTGCCTTCAGGGTAAAGACTTCAGTTCTCAGGAGGTGATTTGATTTCATTTATCTCCACATAATATTTCAATAGAAGAGTCTGTTCTGAAAAAAAGTCTCCATTTTATTACTGTAATATGCAAGATTATATGCTAGATAAGGTCATATATTCTGTTGTTTAAAGCAAAAATTAAGAATGGTCAATGTCTTCTGTTCTATCAGCCATTAATAGATACCTGAAATCACCATAGAGCTTTATGGATTGATAAAAGAAGTGAAATCATTAAGTTGCGAGATTGCTTATAATCAGATTGAGAAATAAATGAAAAATAAAAATTCAGTGTGAAAACATAAGGAAAAAAATACTATAATTCTTTCCTCTCTCACTAGTGAAAGTGTTAGTAAATATAATGAATATGTACGTTATTTACATTTAAGCCTACATATGTCATTTCAACTTGTTAAAATATTGGCATTTTTTATATTCCTTACGGATGGTAGTACTTAGGCAGAAGGAATAATAGCTGTCTCTTCAAACTTCAAGTCACAGAATAGCTGGGGTGAATAATTAGTAACAAATAATTAAGCAGGTAGAGTCCTTTTTGTCTCAATGAATTCCTTATGCTTTGATGTAACAGTCACTTTCACCATCATGAATATTTTTGCAAATTTTCATTATTCATAAAAGATGAAATAATAAGGCGGCTTCATTACACAGGCAATTCCAAATTATACACTTCAGTTACTAATACATGAATGAATCATTCTTGGAGATTTTTAACTTCATGATGGATTTTTATAAACAGAAGATAAAAATCAAAGGAGTATCTTCTTTCTGTTGTCTATATTTTGTTCAAAAAATAGCAAACTGCAGGAATATTTTTTAAAAACAAAATGAACTGATATTTATATGTAATTCAGTGGGCTTTGCCTTGTTCAGTTTCAGCAAGAAATGTAGTTCAGCATATAAAATAAGTAAAGACAGCTTAAGGAATACCTTTTCTGCCAATCAGTGTGGTCACTAGAAGCTGATGGTTCATTAATAAGGAAAAGAAAAAAGTAATTCCTACAAATACTCCAGAAAATGTTAAACTTTCTAACCCAATATGAGGATCTCCTTATCTAAACATGCACATTAATGAACATGATACAAATAAGACTTACCTTGCATATGAAACATAACTGGTCGAAGATAGTGTCTGGGCCATACTAGGCCATTTTCTTCCTGAAATCAGGTACAGTTTGGATTTATTTTTTGTGCTGCATCCAAAGAGGCTCTGATCTGTCATTTTGTAGAGTTCCAGAGTAGCTTCGACAGTACATAAAGGAATGTTTTAAGATTTGGTAGAAACAGAATAGTTTATAAATCCTAAAAAAATATGTAGTTTTGCAACTGTTTATAGTATAAGGAACTTTCCTCACTGTAGTTACTTTTTGTCCTAACTTGGGGAAAAATCAAATCGTAGATGAGAAAATCTACTCTTCACAGGTATCTCATATGTACATTTCTTTATTAACTCTTAAATCAGGTTTGTTCTTATTTTTTTCTGGCTGCAATGCTCAGCTGTATTCCAGTTGTATTATTTTTCAGAATTATGGTAATATCTTCTAAGCAGTTCTGAGTTACAGGAACCTTTTATAAGATTTGGCACACAGCTTACTAGCCTGGGCAGGACTGAGTGTTGTTTCTCAGTACAACCTTACAAAATAAAATTCTGTGAGAGATATGCAAGAAATATGCAGGTGTTTATTTACATCTTTAATTGGCTTTGCACTTTAATTGCCTTCTGCATAGCTGCTTGTGCCTCTAACACATAGCCGTAAATATTTGCCTATTGTTTTTGAACAGGATTCATTATTAACAGAAAATCACATTGCTTCTTTGCATTCTATCACAGGCATTGATGGTACACAGTCCACTTACGTGGTCCTATGTTGTTTACAACTCTCTCTCTCTCTAAGATCTCTAGGTTTAAATTAAGTTTTTGCTTGAAATTAATGTATTTGGGCTCCCCTCTCCTAGATTTATTTCTTACTGTATCACCTCAAAAAAAAAAAATCCCAAAACAAAGCCTGCCAGAACTTCTAAGTCACTTCTCTAGCCAATAATTTTATGCTAGGATGCTGTTTTCTGTCATACAAGTGTAACTTTTATGGTTTTCCTTGACCTAGTAGGTCACCTTTATTTTTCCAGAAGAGTCAAACATAAGAAAAAATTCTCAAAGACATTATGAAATGGCATATTACATGGGATTTTCATTTTAAGTATTTTTGTTTTGATCTAAATGAGAAACACAAACTGCATTTCTTATTATACAGATACTAAATTAAAAATAAAAAAGAAAACTCCTTGGAGCAAATATAAGAACAGCTGTTTCTCACGTGAGTTCCTTACCTACTGGGTTATGCATAGGCTTTTTCTTGTGTTCTCTCTTTCATGGTCCCATCAATTTTGTATGCTCATCTGCAACAGGAGAACTATAGACAATCCTCAGTCTGTTCTTGATGATCTTCTCAGCCTAAACAAGGAGGCTGTAGGCATAACCTGGAATTCTCCTTTTTCTAATACACAGGAGGAAGGCGCAATTTAACCTTGCACTTCATGCTCACTTTGATACTAGGGAATGAAAAGGATAGAGGTATGCACTGCCTTTTTTGAAAGTGGAGAGAAAATTGTTCCTTTCTCTGCAAGAACGATTATAACTGTTCATCATAATAAAAAGATTCAAACATGGACAGAAGCAACAGAACGTCCAGTAGCTCAGGACCAACAGCAAGCAGAGTTTCAAATCTTCTTCTGAATTTGGTATTAGCCACTTGGGAATCAATAACATTTGAAGTTAAAATGAAACCAACATGATCCAGTGAAATACAATATGAAAGCTGAAGCCTAAATCTTACAAGTTATGTAGGCAGTTTCAAACAGAATTTTAAGATGTCCTGTTCTTCTTCTGGAAGTTCTCCAAGTCTAACCAACTATGTCTGATTGATTTGTTCTTATATTTTCCTTTTCCCTCTTTGACAACTTATGGCAGCCACTAGCCATGGCATTCTCACTAGGGCCCAGTGATTTTTTTTTTTTCCCCACCCTAACCTTCTAGATAACTTTATTATGATTCCTGAAAAGTACTCATGTGTACAACAAGAGCTCCATCAGTTTTCTGGTGTACTGTTAGAGTAGTTGCACAATTCAAATTATATATTTGTATTACTACATTAAAAAAAATACACACCTTCACTTCAAATTGACCTAGTTCTTGAGGGGCAGAAGGTGAGAGGAAGAAAAAACAAACTAAAACAAACAAAAAAAACCTTTCTGCTGGGTTATTTCCATAGAGTAATTCAAAGGGATTTACCTTTTTTTTTTTAGCTGGCTTTATTATGTTTGCTCTGTATCTCTCCTTTTCAAAAAAAGAAAATCTTTCTTCCCCATCTTCTTAGTCTGTTGGGTGAATAGCCAAAGCTTTATTTCAAGTTTAACAGTGTAACTTAAACAGTCTTGGAATAAGGCTTTGATTCTTTGTTTGATTCTTTGTCAGTTGTTTTCTGCACTGGTTAATGCCACTAGGAAAAGAGAGGAAACTTAAATCACCGAGATAGGTTTCTGTCCAACTGGATCTCAGATTGACCAGGCACACTGCCTATCAAAGACAAGACACAGAAATTTGTCCTGGAACTGTCAAAAATCTTTGCATTTACAATCAGTCCTTGAGGGAGAAACCTTTTTTCTCTCTCTTTTTAAAATGTTTTCCTCTGGCCTTTTTTGTTAATATATGTTCTCTGATCATAGCTGACTTTGGAAACCGATTTGTAAAAAAAGGAAAACATTCCTTTTTGAGTAGGCTAGGAACAGTTTTCTGTAACCCAGTTAACACTTCTACCATTGAAGAAATGACTAAGAGAAAAATGTAAGTTTGTAACCTAGATATTTTTTTTCCTATGGTAAGATCATATAGAAAGGAAGTTCATGGGGAGGGGTAATACTAATATCAGCCAATACAGAACAAATAGAAAATTCTTGTTGGGCAGATACTATATGACATGATGGAGAACCAAAAATAAAATAGACTGCAGCATTGTCTTGACTCAGCACTGGCGAGGCCACACCTGAAGTGCTGTGTCCTGTTCTGGGCTCCCCAGTACAAAAGAAGTATGGAGCTACTGGGCACAGTCCAGCGAAGGGCCACAGAGATGATTAAGGGACTGGAGAATCTCTTTAATGAGAAAAGGGTAAGAAAGCTGGGACCGTTCAGCCTGGAGAAGAGAAGGATCAGGGGGAATCTCATCAATATATACAAATAGCTGAAGACAGAGCCAGGCTCTTTCCAGTGGTGCCCAATGACAAGACCAGGGGCAATGGGCACAAACTGAAACACAGGAGGTTCCCTCTGAACATCAGAAAACACATTTTTACTGTGAGGGTGACCGAGCACTGCCACAGGCTGCCCAGGGAGGTTGTGGAGTCTCCCTCCTTGGAGATACTTAAAAGCTGTCTGGACACGGTTCTGGGTAACCAACTCTAGGTCACCCTGCTTGAGGAGGGGGGTTGGACCAGGTGACTTCCAAAGGCCTCTTCCAACCTCAGCCATGCTATGATTTTGTGATTCCATTTACTTTTGATTTTTGCTGTATTTTTAGCATTTTTTTACCTTTCCAGCAGTTCAGACATACAGACTGAGCTGAAATGCTCTTTAAACCAGAGCTGACCAACTGTAGTAGTTCAGAGGTTAGATATAGCTGTGGAATAAAATTTACCTTTCTCAAAGAATGTGTGTTTCACATTTAGTAGATGTACTGCGCGCAGCTACAGCTCCCAAAGATGGGAATATATAATTTCAGTGTATTATTAGCTATACCTTTTATTTAAAATTATTATGCCAAGAGATGCCAAAAAACTTACAAACTCCAAAGCTAGGAGATATATAAAATAATATATATTTTCATTTACAATAAATTTATATAAAATTATGTATTTATGATATAAAATGTCTTCTGTTATTGAACATAAGTTGGAACAAGGTGCTGCAGCTGAATATATGTGTGTATATACATATACCAGTTAAGGAATTGGAGATCATTCTCATGGGAGTGTTTAGAAGACAATGAATCTGGCAAGTTTTAAAATTTAAAACAAAACTTTACTAAATTCACTCATTAACACCACACTTCATTATATTGGTTTGTTCTTACACATTAATCATCATCTCTACATATACAAAACTGTTAGTCTTTAACAATTGTGTCCCAAATTACCTGTAAATATACAATACCATGGACCTGCTGTCGTATAGTTAGCATTGATGGCTATGGTCTGTGGCGGGTCTTAGTAGCAGGAGTCAAGGTCATCAGACCGGAGAACTCTTTAATGAGATAATTTCAAACTGAAAAAGGCTTGTCTTGTTTAATTTCCATCTTCCCTGGGTCATCCTTAGTGTTTTATGCTTCTCACCCTCCCTCCTTCAAAGGAGCATCTCAACTGCTTGTTTTACTGCTTGTCTTGCTTTCAGTTTTGCTGCTCATCCTTCTTGTGTTTTCAGCACGATGTCCTGAGTATTTGCAGTCACCAGTGTTTATGCCACCTTCTGTCCTGCAACTTTTGTTACTTGGATATCTCCCACATGCAACTACAGACTTCATTGTTTACCTCTTTTGTGGTCACGTTGCTCACATACTTACATAAAATGCGTATGGATTTTGCCTGGGTATGGCAACATAGTGTTACAAAATACGTAGCATTGGTGGCTGCACTGTTTTAGTTTGCATATATTGGTATTCAACACAAGCTAAATTATATACTGATTAGTGCATTTTTAATTTATAGTTGTCAGATGTATCTGTTTTGGCTACAAAGGAACTCATTAAAATTGAGACAACTCATCTTCTAGATGAGGTAAAATGATAGGTTGGACAACAAAGCAATTCCTCCTGCCCACTATGCCTTCTCCGGATGGGTTCTCATCAATACTCTCCTCCGTCCAGTAGTTTTCATGGTTTCTTTAAGGCTGCCTAAACTCCACATATTCTTTTCCAGGTCACTGGATCTTTTTTATTGTAATGTTCAAGACACATTTCTTAGCTCTGGGTTTACTTCCTAATGCAAAGAGGCAAGTGGGCACTTTCAAGAGGTGGCTGATCGCTGCTTCTGTTGCAGTCTTCTTCCCTGCTGTCTTATTCATTACCTTTCAGCCTGTCCTGAACCCCTGGAGCTTCCCCAAGCCTAACATACACACTTACTTTCAGTTGAACCAGAAGGGGGTTCAGTTAGCCAAAAATGCAGTATCGTAATCAAGCCAAGCAAAGTGTGTGCTTCTGTACTTTGCTATCTATCTCACACTGTCACCAAGCACTTATACAGTTATGAAATCCAGGAACTGACCCAGCTGAAACTCAGCCCTCCAAAAAGGAAAAAGAAAAAAAAAAAAAAGAAAAAAAAAGATATTTTTTGTCAGCCATATCTAATTCGGCTACCTTGCAGCCACAGAAACATTAATGCCCAAAGAAAAAGATCAAGGGCTAAAGAAGGAGAAGAGGAAAGAACCACTTCTTAGCAACATGGGTGCTAACCACCTGTGAAACAACATAGCTAGTGTTATTGTAGCCACGGTGGGACAAAACAGGCAGCCCTATTCTCTGCTACCCAGCTATTCCTGTTGTAAGAAAATGTGCTGTACAAAGAACATGTAATAAGCCACAAGCAGAGAATAAAACCATCCATCACCGTACGAAGGACAATTTTATTACATTCCCAGACCCGAAAGAACTGTAGAGTCAGTCAGACATCCCAATACAGACAATCAGCTTCATTTTAGCAAGGCTTATTAGTTCTGCCTCAGTCCCAGCTTTGCGGGGCTCAGCCAGCTTCTTGCAGAGCAACTCAGCTGTTTCTCCTGAGCTACAGAGAGTCAGAAGGGCTCATTACCTGGGACACTGGAAAAATACACAGAGCCAGCTCTTGCCTGGTACTGTGACTGACCTAATAAGCTTGCTCAGAACTTGTCCACGGTGCTCTGGAGACCATGGACAAGTACAGCTAACATTGAACCAGAGCTAATAAGCTGTGCAACTTTGAAACTGATGGGGTGTTTGGATCTGTTTCTGCCATTCTCCTTCACGCTCCTCATTCTAGGAACACAGTGGAGTGGTATCAGTGGCTTTTAGACCTGAGCTATCTCTGGAAGTAATAAACTGTTAAGGCATAATAAATGCATAATGTGTTGCAGGTCCTTTATTAAACAGGGTAAGCACTCATTCCTGCCATTCCCAAATGTATACACGTATAGTCAAAAATGCTACGAGCTTGTTTGGTTTGTACTCTTGCTGCTTCTGTGCCCCTCCATCGTACTCAGCAGCACTCGCAGCTGCAATAGCACAGTGCAGGGATACTCGAGCTGATTCTTCATTGTGAAGTTTAGGTAAGGGAGGAATTATGGGCTCAGTGCCATGGTAGATACAATTCCCAGTAACTACCATTTCTACTGTCTTCCTTTCCCTTTTCCTTATCTACCAAAGACTGCTTCTTGCCATGTTTCCTCCCACATTACCGTTGGCTCTCTCACAGAGGAGGACAGAGAGGCAGGTGGGTTAACTGTCAAAAGAAGAAACATAAGAAGTTTCAAGAGATGGAAAGGGGAAAAAAAAAGTAACCACAGAGGAAGCTGAACTGCCAAATAATTGTATGCAGAGTGAGAAACCCTAAAATTGGCATCTGACACAAGCACGAATATGCTAAAAAGACAGTATTGGATAAATGTAAGAGAGAAGTTAATCCCATATAATACCAACATTTCAACTAATGCAAAAAGTCCTCATTAAGGTGATAATGCAATTAACAGCTATTATTAATTGCATGGCTTATTTTTATTTTGTCTAAATAAAATTTTTAGAAGTTGTACTTACTTGTTGCACATAATCCTCTTTTCTTGGTTCTCAGAGATTTTTTTTACTTTAGTTTTCTCTAATCTTTCTTATTTCTTTTTAACCATCTTTGTTTTTATTTTAGAAATGTTCAGCTGTGGCCATTTTAACTTTGTATTTTTTAATTTTTATTCCATGTTTTCCTACACCAATTTCTTTTTTCCCTTCTTTCTCTCCAGTCACTTCTTCTGTTCATCTGCTATATCCTTTGTCATAGTCTTCCTTCCATCTGTTGCTTAGAACTTCTTTTCCCTTACTCCTTTTCATATTGAAAAAGGTTCAGGAATGAACTAGAATGCCTGGAGACAAGGACTTAGCACTACAGGTTAAAGAACAAGGTGCTGAAACTGACACAGACATGTAAAGTTACAGACAGTTTACCCTAAAACCAGGAGCCAAAAGTCTGATATCTCAGCATTCAGTATGCTACGTGAAAAAAAACCCTACATGTGAATCCTTAGGAATTGAGAGCATTAACCTCCCTAAATTAGCCAGTAGGGGAGTATAAATGAAAATAATTTATGGGAAAATGGCTGTATCTTTGTTGTCTTTGCTACCACTCCTGAGGCAGGGGAACATTCAGACTCCTTACAGTATGTAAATATTCTGAGGATGTATCATCTTCTCTTCTGCACTCATGGTTTGTCACCACAGAAGCCAGCTGATGTGCACTAGCATGTAGCCATTGTAACTAACCAGTTAACTAAGTTTCAAGGGTGAAATTCAGACACCTGTGACTTAATATAAACATACATACCCCAAATTAGCTGGAAAGTCTGTGCATATGGACTAAGGTTGATGGGAGTGAACTTTACATTCAAATATGTCAGTGGCATTTTTTGGGACCTAGCAGCCCTGTCAAAAACCTTCCCACTGCTCCCTATGGGTTTTAAGTCAGGCCTTATAAGAGTCAGTCTACCAAATGTACAGAAAAAGGCTAGAAGGAAAATTATTATTCTCTTATGTGCATGTGTAGGAAAAAGAATGGTTATTCTCTTATATGCATGTGTAGGAAAAAGAAATCTGGTATTTTAGAGTTCTTTGATCTACAAGACAAAAGCAGAGCCAAATCCTGTGGCCAGCTGTCACTACTGCACTTGTTTGTCCTTGACATGAGTTATTTCCATCTTAATCAAACTTTGGAGTTGGTTCCATCAGCAGGGTGGAAGTTGTTGGCAAGGGATGTGCTCACAGAACCACTTACTCAGAAAGGATATGAAGAGCTAATGTAACAGGAAGACTAAGTACGTGACCACGCACTAGATTACACTATGTGAGCTCTGATTTCTGGGGTAACAGAAAATATCACTGAATGGGAACACACCTGGGTCCAGAACTCGATGGACCCCTGGTGAACCATTAAATTCCAGGAAGATGCTTTTCTTTTGGAAATAAATCACAGATAGAATCAAATAATTCCCTGCAGTGTTCCCAGTAGGATATATTCTTTTCCTTTAGGTTATTGTATACTTCTGATTACAGATATCAAATAAAGAAGCAAGCCTAACTGAAAATTCCTAAATAGAAAATTCCATGTCATTTATAAACTCCTGAATATGCTGAATTTAAGTTATATAATTTTCCATTTTCAAAGACAGTACAGTAAAACAATTACATTTAAGAAGAATCAACACTAAGTCCATAAAACAAGTATTTCTCATTTAGCATAGTATTAACCATAACAAAAATATGAGGAAGTAGGAACATATAGGTAGCAAAAATTATAATACACAGTCTAGATCCCTGAAGCAATCAAAAACAAGTTCGGGGGGGGGAAGATACCTATAGTAATTAATTTACACTGTTATGGTCAAGTTAGATAAAGATATCAGCCAGGCTAAAACAGTGCCAGTGAGACTTACAAGGTGCTTAAGATGATGTAAAATGATGCCAGGGTCAATGGTATCTGGAGAAGATGTTAAATTGAGTAAAATGAGCCATGAAAGGACATTGTTAACAGCCTGAAGATGAAGGACATCGCAAATGTTTTCAAGGGCAATGTTGGCAGAGCACTCCCATTTTAAATTAGAGCTATTATCAGGAGATAGTAGGTATGAAAGTGAATCCCTAACTGTGTTGTAAAAACTTTTTTTCAGCAGCTCTGTAGGAAAATTAATCAATTCTGCTTACTGATAAGTCTTGAAATTATTAAATAGATTATAACACTTACATTTCAAAGGTTAATATAACTGTAACTATAAATCTGTAAGATATTACCCCCACTAACAGGAAAACAAAAATTAACACGTCACAAAGTAAAGATAAGACAAAATAAGACAAAATAGAGAGCAAATGATAACATCACATAGTAGATATACAAGACAAACTTTCTCCATCCTTAAAGTAGCTTAAAATAAATATTATAGAGTTGCAAGGAAAAAATAGATTTTCATTAGAATTGTAAAAAATGTCATAGTAAATGAATGTTTTCACATTGCTAAGACCTTTTCGTGGATGATAAAAAATTTATATGGGATACAATCTATTTCCTAACAGTGAATGAAATGATAAAATCTGGTGTGTAAATAGTAAAATCTGTTTTAGTTGTCACTATTTACAGCAACATGAATGATGTTTCCATAAAAGCCACAATAACTACTGATATTCTTGCACAGTAATTTAAAAGAAGATCAAGTAGCTCCACGCTAAGGACATAATCCTAGACATACCGTGATTTCAATGGGTTAAATTCTACCTGTGTTGTCTCTGTGAGTGTTTACAGTTAGGAGCTTCCATTGGCTTAGAGCCCTCCCAGTGGAAAGATGAGGAACCAGGGATTTTATCAGCATTTAAGCCATCTGAGCTGACTACACAGGGAACATAAGTACCTGTACACAATCTAGGTGTTTCAGTCAGGTGCTAGCATCTGGTGTCATAAGCCTTATCTCAACTGTTCAGGACAGTGTTACAATCTGAAAACAGTACTTTTTACAGTGAGAACAATCATTCACTGGAACAACCTCACCAGGGGTATGGTAGAGTTCCCATCACTGGAGGTTTTCAAGATATGTTTGGACAGGGGGCTAGATGATCTCATCTAGGCTCTCCTTCCCACAAAAGGTTGGACCAGATAATCTTTTGAGGTCCGTTCCAACAAAGTACTCAATTTTTTAAAAAACTTTAAAGAAAGGTTGACAGCTGGCTTTCAGAAATCAATTCCCCCAATGTTAATTGATTCAGACACTAAAAATCACTAGTGGTTTTGAAAATCTTAATTATTACATTTATTTGGAAAACAATTGAACATAAATGTCTAAGAAAAAAGTCATCCAGAACTTAATCTACACACACAAGTCTGAAAATCTCAGTCTTTTCTTAATTACATATTCTCACCTACAGTGTTTTGAAGAAAACATAGGGGGGGCGATATTTTTTTCCTGAAACAAGGCAAATTACAGTTCCTAGAAAGAATTATTTAATATCAATGTCATAGTGGCCAAAGCATAGTCAAAACTCTAGAAAAGTTAGAAAATGTCATATGAGACAATCAATATTAGTAGAGCAAAAGTTAATATTCTAAGCACTCATAAACAGTAATCCAAAAATAACATTAAATATAGTGTGTTGTTGTGGGTTGACCTCGACTGGCTGCCAGATCGCCACCCAGGTGCTCTCTCCTCCTCCTCCTCCTCAACAGGACAGGGGGAGAAAATAAGATGAAAAAGCTTGAGCATCAAAAGTAAGACAGGGGTTGACTTACCAATTACCGTCACAGGCAAAACAGGGAAAAATTAATTTATTTATTGCTAATTAAAATAGATTTGGATAATGAGAAAAAAAAGACAAATTAAAACAATACCTCCCCCCCATCCATCCCCTTCTTCCCAGGCCCAACTTCACTCATTCCTGACTGCTCTACCTTCTCCCCACAAATGGCACAGGGGGTTGTGGAATGGGGGAGTTATGTCAGTTCATAACAGTTTTTCTCTACCCCTCCTTCCTCCTCATGCTTTTCTCCTGCTCCAGCATGGAGTCTCCACAGGCCACATTTCCTTCCGGGTACATCCACCTGCTCCAGCCTGGGGTCCTCCACAGGCTGTAGTGTGAATATCTGCTCCACTGTGTTCCTCTCCATGGGCTGCAGACACATACCTGCTCTGCTGGAGTCTCCCTATAGGCTATAGTGAAACACCCGCTTCACTGTGGTCTTCTCCACCAGCTGCAGGGGAATCTCTGCTCTGGCACCTGGAGCACTTCCTCCTCCTCCTTCTTCTCTGACCTTGGTGTTCACAGGGTTGTTTCTCTCACATTTTTTCCTCAATCCTCACTGCCTGTGCAGAATTTTGCCCTTTGTTAAGGGCATTTTCCCAGAGGTGCCACGAGCTTGGCTGATGGGCTCAGCCGTGTCCCACAGTGGGTCTGTTTTGGAGCCAGCTGGAACCATCTGTGTCCAGTACAGGGCAGCCCCTGGCCTCTTCTGACAGAGGCCACCCCTGCAGCCCCCTGTGACCAACCCCTTGCCACCTACGCCCAATACAAGCATCCAAATTGAACTAAGCATACGATGCTTTGCTGCTTTTTTTGTGTGGCACATTTGCATGTGGGTATGGATATGATCAGTATTTGTATTCTTTTTTTACATCCTTATTTCACACCCATGCAACTACTGAGGCTTTTTTTATAGTCCAGTTATTGGGTATAAATATCCCATGCACGTAAGCCCAAATAAGCAAGAAGCATTGGCATTCAAATTAAAATAATAAATTCTTCTCTTTGTAACTGCATTAATAGATATGAGGGGAAGACCCTGAGGAAGTAATGACCTTCAGTTCCTGCTCCTGCAGTCTTGACAATGGGAATAAAAAGAGTAATCTTGGAAGTTTTGTGTAAATAAATATTTACCATAATAATACTTTTATATTATACACTTTCACATATAGGTGCTTTATATAACTCATACCTTGGGACATGATAAATCTGCTTTTACCAGATAAACATCAGCAGTGTTGGCTTTTCTTAATGATGACTGGGTTTACAGGACATTCATACTTTGTTTAGACAGTAACAGCATTTTACATAGCTTTCTATCACTGAATTCTCAGTCTTGCAAACTTTTATTCAGATAACTAATTTTACTAGTGAAAAGAATGTTGTTAGATAATACAGATAAGCGCATGTTAAAGTGACTGCAAGACCAGGCCTGCCATACAGATTTTACCTTACAGCAGGTAGAATTCGATACAGAATACATATCGTAAGGTTTTGGGCTTTCTCTGAGCCCGTAATGGTTTCCTTATGCTAGTTATAATAACAAGTAACTGCGAGATTAGAACAAGTGTATGTTTTGTCTTCACTGGCATTGTTCTTTGTGAGAAAACTTAACAGTATTTTTGGTGAGTAAAGATTTAGTAATCATAATTTTATAATTTTGTTATCTCTGACAGTTTAATGTCATAATCAATTTACCAATTGTCATGCTTTTTGTTCTGTCTTAATAAACTACATCGCAGCTGATATCCTCAGTTCCTTGTATCAAGCAAATAGAATAAGAAAAAATCAAATACAGGTTTATAATAGAAATGCCGACAAACCATTAAATACAGTGGTGCTGTTGGGCATCTCTCTTTTTTCTTTTAGAGTTTGTCAGTAATAATTTGTCCTGTGCCAAACAGTATTATAACAGAAAATCAATCTATTCAATCTGAAATGTGCCCATTTCAATTTCAAAAGAGAATTTGATATCGAGACTGCAAAGGAAGCAAATTAAACCAAAAGATAAAATCACATCAAGGCAACTGGTTTGCTATCCTTTTTACTTTTATACTACTTGATGTTATAGATAAGCCCGAAGCAATATTATAAATTGGAACAAACTAACAGCTTTGCAGGTGTTTGGACTCTGGAATAAGTACATCTCAACAGTCTCCAGTTATTTTGTTTCACATTTTGAGATCTGAAAGACCTTTGGAGGCAGAAGTTAATTATCCAAACCTTCCTTGAATCAGGCAGAGCCAGTAAAGATCTGGTACTAGAACAGAATGAACAGAAGTCAGAAAGGTCTGGACAATTTTGTTTTTTCCTACTGGTCATAGTCTCTTCAGCTGTCACTTCCTAACTGATAGATTTTGTGTATAATTTTGAAATCCTGTTCATAAAGTAATGATGTGCTGCACTTTAGGCTGCGGTTCCACTTATGCTATGCCAGCCCCATTAGTCTGTCATCACACCAGCTCTTCCTTCCCTTTCCTATTCACTACTATTATTTCCAGATACAGCTCAAGCTGGAGTTCCTCCAGTCTGTGCATGCTAAGTGAACAAAGCATAAAATTTTCCTGGGCACCTGTACAGAAGCACCAGGAGACCTCTCATGGAGTCATATAAAGAGTTAGTGTCAGGTTTTCCAACTTTACTTAAACATGAAACCCTAGTGACAGAAACACCTAAAATAGTATGCAAGCCTTGTAACAAGACTTTAATTAATTCTACTGCATGTATAAAGGAAACCTTGAAAACTGTGTTAGTGTACAATTTGAAGGCATTATTCCTATTAGTGGAAAGCAATTTATTATGTTTTGACTAAGCCAGTAGAACTTCACTGACCTGGGGGACCTTCATTTCATTCATCTGAAGAATGGTTTGAAAGAGTAATTTATTTACCAAATTATTTTTTCTTCCTTTATAATGATGACAAAAAGATAATAATTTTACACACACAGGAGCAGTATTACACCTTAAACCTTTCTTGTGAACATGCATGTCCTTATCATGAATCATCCTACACTGAATATTTTTTTTTAAATCCAACCTCCTGGAATTTTAAGGAAATTAAAGTTCCTTATTTATTTATTTATTTATTTATTTATAAGGAATAGCTGCAAAGGAAATGCGTGGGGGGGTGGGGGTGGGAAGAGCTCTCAAGCATCTCAAATATTAGCAATTAAAAAAAAAATTGAAAACTCAGAAATTGTACACTTCTTAATATTCTTACTATTTGATATTTTCAATCGTATAGTTAAATAGGTCTCAACTACAAAAAAAAAAAAGGGAATATGTCTGGAAAGCAAAAACTATGGGCAGAGGTTATCAAAATATTATAAAAATATTTTTTGTATTTAATGTAGTTTGACATGTGCAGTATAAAGTTTCCTGTAAGTTTCATATGTATTATTGACCATTGTTAAAGGTATTCTTGAAATTACCTAGTTTGGTTGCTTCTTTAAAATATGTTAGAAATTAAAGGTTTCCTGTGACTCTTTAAGAAAGGTTTGATTTTAATTATATTCACTTACTATGAAAATTAGTTCTAAATTACGCAGTTTATTAATAACGTATCTGGAGTTGCAAAATAAATGCCATTTAAATTTCATTAAACATGCTTACTGTTTTGAGCTCTTACAGAATATGCATACTTAATTATGTCACAAGTTAACAGATTGTTTTACTGGTTAAAACAATATTTCTTGTTAGCTGATTTAAAGATTTGCAAATGTGGTACAGATGTAGGCACTTTTCTTCTCTCAAAGCTAACAGGAAAAAAAATCTATAAAGTTCATTTTCATTTCAAAATGCAAATTAGGCTACACTAATTTCCCCCTTGCATTTGAATCTGTAATCATACAAAATTAATACTATGTTCCTTCACGCTTTTCTGAACTACATTTTCTGATGCAAACTCCTGTTTCTAGTGTGTGAATCAACAGTTTCGAACACTGTTGCATATTATTTTGACTTTTAAGAATAAAACATTTAGAATTGAATTTTTTCAGACCTTCCGAATGTTTGAGTTGCATTTCAAGATTTGAAAATGAGGGCAAATTATATGTCAATGATGTAATACATACAATTCAAAATGAAGTTAATTCCATTTACTTATTGTAATCATGGAAAGAGCTGGTAACAGTAATTCTTCCACTACTAAAACCTTGCCACCAATGTAGTTTCTTTTTTTCAGTTTGAAACTACTTGACAAATACCAAGTAAACCTTTTGACTATATTCCTATTTTCAAAAGCCAGAAAAGATGCTGAGAGAGGTTACGAAATTTGTTTAACTCTTCACAACCAACTAGTAGCGGAATGGCCCATAAAATGGCCAAGCTCTTTAATCACTAGGTCATACAAATGTTCCCCCCAAAACAGGACAACTTACTTCTGGTATATGCAGACAAGGCATATTTGAATCTGTTCCAGTAATAAATCTAAATATTTTGTATATTTTCCCTTAACCCTTATTCTGTCTGTAATGTGGAAGGTCTTAATCCTGCAAAGATTTCCACAAGGTTCTACACAGAATGAACTACTGCAGGGACGTTACTGGAGCAGCTCACAAAGAATAAGCTCAGCATATACAGATCTTTTCTAAACAAAGCCATAGTTTCAGTACCCCTATCTTTTTCTATGTCTTGCAAATGACTTCTTTGCTGCTTTTTATAAACAGGTTTTCAGAAAGTAGCTATATTATATTGAAATGGTATTTAATATTTAATTAATTGCATTTAATTAGTAATAAAAGTTAAAAGTCTATTATACATATCTGCATTAAATCAAATGACTTCCTCATGATAAGTACCATTACAACACATGACTAATGAAAGCAGAATTAGAAGACAGAATGAAATTCTGGTGAAATTTTATTTCCACTTTCAAAGCAAATGGAAGAGGCCTTAGGAAGGTTTTGTATCTCCATTACTAATATTAGCGCAGAGCTGATAAGAAGTATTTAGCTATTATTCTGGAGCAGGAAGGTGACAGAGTAAAGCAGCTTTTCTCCTATCTCACAAAATATGTCCCGGTCCCCAAATCCTCCCATTTCTAAAAGCTCTCCAGTCCCCTCATGTATATGTGATTCTGTATAGTTAAAGGGAAGTTCAGTCAGTGCATATCTGCCTAAAGTTCACTTAGTGTCAAATGGCTATTCAGTCTGCCTGCTTTTCCAGGTTAGCTAACTCTGTTAATTCCCCCTCTTTAGCTAAAAGCTAATTGTGTCACCCAGGCATGATCAGACCTGCTTGTTCTGAGGAGACGGACATGCGCCTGTTGAAGAGAACAGTACTGAAATTCAGGTTTAGGAAAGCAAGCACCTATTTTGTGGACTGTGTTTTGGAAAAATAGTCTCATGGTAAAAATGTTGATCCACAATGTTGATCAACCCTGAGTTTGAGAGTGCTTGAAGACACACAGCAGAATAGTGACCTGGAGTTCCCAACAGCACTCCCCTGAATGCATGTGACATTAAATGAATATTGAATAAAGAGCAAAAACATACTCAGGAGTGCAACAGAGACTTAGACCTCTTTGACCACCCAAATGACTGACCAATGTACTACATAATAACTGTGCTCTTCCTTTCTGGTTTTGCCTTTTTTTTTTTTTTTTTGGACTCCATGATACCTGGTTACAGCAAAGGCTTTGATTCACTGCCAGGTTAAAAACAGCACAGAACTGAATTTTTCCACTTTCAGGATGAATGCTTCAATGAACTAGATTATTATGTAAAAGGTAGGCAGTGCTGCCATCATGCTGCTTTATTATATTGCTCTATTTGACATCCCTCTTTGGGACTCAGCCTGCACGTATATACAGCACCATTCTGACACATTTATGTTCCCAGTAGTCAATGGGGAGCGGATGCCTAAGTAAGAATTACTCTCTGCTTTTAGAGGCATCTTCTTCCTTCCTTGGACATTACAGGGAATTTAAGTGGTTATTTTAGGTGGAATGGATCACCCCATTTGTGAACACATCTAACATTTTAGCTAGGCAATGAGCAACGATTACTTAAACTAGTCACCTAAAACTGGATTCCAAGATTTCTTCAAGTTACAGCAGTATGGATCTTCTTATTCCATGTTTCCACCAAGAGATGTGCAGGTTTAACTAAAATTGCATTTTAACTAAAATCTCAGTTTAATTATAGCTGCAAAATTACTACAAGATTTCAATGAGAATAAAGAAAGTACTTAAGCAAGCTAAATAGTAATTGGAAGGTCTATATACAGACAAAATAGAATCAGTAGAAGAACTATAGAGCTAATTTTGGAAAATCTTTAGTTTTCATATTGTTTAATGAAGTAAAACTAAACTTCAAAATATTTCCCAATTAATACATGTTTTAAATGAGTGTCATTTCAGATTTTTTTAAAAATATTTAATTTTGCCACTTCCTCAATAGCTTTGGTTATTGTTTTAGCTATTGATTACAGAATATTGACATCAGACTAAAAATTTTTGGTGTGAAACTCCTACATGAAACTAACCTAAATTTCAATAACCTGGATTTCTATCTGTGTATCTGTTCTGTGTGGTTGATATTGCTATGCATATTTTAGCTGCCAGGTGACAAAATGCTCAGAAATGGGTGCTGCCTTTTTCAAAATGGAGGTTTACATTACTATATCTTTCCTGAACATCTTTCTCTTTCAACTTAGTTCTTGTCAGTTCTATTTTCATGAGAGCAAGGTCAGATTAAAAAAAAAAAAATGTATCTGTCTTAACAGTTGTAAAATTCCGTCATAAAAAGATTCTGGAAAAGATTTGGAAAGGAAATCAGGGTTTTCTATTTAGACTTAACAGATTTAATTATTTCAGATTTAATAATCAAACTAGTCAAACCACTTAAGAAATTAAAGGGGCCATGACTGGTCATATCAGTACAGCTTTAGGTTCTACACCTAAAAGTACTTTTCAAACCACCAATAGAAAAAACTGTTGTGGCACAGCACATTATTAAGCGGTCTTTCAGTTCCTAATACTGCTAGCTTGCTACAGATGCTACTTTTGAAATAAGTAATGTTAGACCTGATTTTTTTATTATTATTATTTTAAAAAATGTGCAGCTATTGTTCCTGTGAATTTTACACAGTAACTTCCTGCTTGTAGTTTGTGTAGGGTATGCTGTTTTACTTATTCCTTAAACGTAAAAAGAAACCAGGAATATTTTACATCATTGCAGGTTGTCTCATCCCACTCGGTGGGTTGCGAGATGGGTGAATCTTTTTGATTCCCTGATGGTTTGTGTACTGACAAAGGCCAATGTCTGTTCGACAGACCTGTGTGGTCGGTAGAGTCACGACAATGACTCAGAGGAACAGTCTGGCCAGCAACTTTATTAACTGGCAAATTCCACAAACGGACAAACTTAACGAACTGGCAAGCCCAACGAACGAACAGAGGCGATTTGGCAATGGAGCTATTTTCTGGGCAACCCGTCACAATCTATCCAAAAGTTATATATATTGGAAGAGTAGAGGAAGAGAGAAGCAAGAAAAGGAAAGGACAAGAGAGGAGGATAGAGAAAGGAAAGGTATCACCACCCTTGGATCCCACGATGACAATGACAGGCGTGGCAATCCTCTGGTGATGGGCGTGCTCGTGGTTCCCTCGGGGGGCGTGTCTTCTATAGGCTAATCCCTGCCTCCAGGTACACCCCTTCAGGACTTACATGGTTCTTGTTCTAGAAAGTTCTCAATCTTCTGCGCAGGCACTGGGGTAGGGGGGTGGTCGCGAGGGGTCTCTCGGGTGGTCGCAAGCCCATTCCTCAGATCAACTCTGTGTGACCGCTGGCCATACATGGTCAGGTCCGGCAGAACCTGGAACCGTGCATCCTCCAACGCACTTTCCATGTCCCACTCCTGCTCTCCCCCAGCCCGTGCTCCCCGACCTGCCGTCGCCATGCAAATAGCTCCTTGCATTGCCACAATGTTTGAGACATTAACTCTTTCAGTCTCTCACACGGGTTAATTAATCTAATTATGTACATGCAAATACCAACAAAAACTATTTGCAACCAAACATTTCCTCGTCAAACTACTGTTCAGCAGCCATCATAAGTGGACTTACAAACATATAATTACATGTATATCATTAGAATACTATATTCAACAAGTGCCAGGCCACAGAATTTTACATGCCTCAGATAGCATTTCTTGGACAGGTTATCAAAATAATTATATTCCATTGGGAACTGATGATCAGAATCAACACAAAATGCCCTCTACAGAGTCAAAGAGAGTCACTGTTTTCACTTCTGAAATTAATCTTGCTCAGCATTAGACTGCTTATGATATGTGCCCTTAATCGCTGGCACAGAACCTCTGTGCAGACTTATCACTTGAAAGTGTTAGATGAGAAGCAAGGTGAGAATAGATTTCCTTGAAAGGATGGCATAGCAGTGTCTTCTGAAGATAAGCATATCAATTCTGAAAGGACAAAGCTGTGATCTAAAAATAACATTAGAAGGAATCACAGAAGAAAATTCATTTATAGTATCTTTCTCAAAATGGGCAATCCCAAAGGAAAGGCTACAGAACGTGGATCTTCTTTGGCTTCTGCCACTTCATTCATTCAAAATAACCATAACGATCACACAATAAGGCACAGGAGAAATCCCTGTGCCTGTGAATTTGTAGATGATGTAGCTGCTCTTATACTAGTCCCGAAAATTATGGCATAAGGGACAAAGTCAGAGACTGGGCCAGGAGCTGAATACAGTTGACTCCAATTGGTCTGTAATGAGTAGGATATAAAATGATCCTTAACTGAACCCTGAAAAGCATAAACGTAATATAAAATGTATATTTAGGTTTGGGGGGGTTTTGTTTGTTTGCTTGGTTTTTTGTTTGTTTTTAAATACAATTCTGTCCTAGTTGGGCTCTATGGGCCTATGGGCTCTAGCACTTTGAGTACGTGTTGTAACTAGTTTGGTACAAAGATTAAGATGTTATTTTTCATTTACACACATAGCTTCACAGCTTATTGGAAGTAGCCACTCGTTACTTCTCCAGCATAGATGCAGGTTTTACAATCTCACCTGGGATACCATTCTCCAATATTACAGGGTATCCAAGCTATGCCCTGCATAGCCTTTTAAATATTTCTTTCCACTCCTTGGTTTCCTCTCTTCATTCTAACACAAAAGCTCAGTTAGCTCAAGGGACTGGTCCTGGAATATAGACTCATTTGTTTTCAGATGGCCTTCTTGCTGTTCAGTGATCTGTGTGAAACAAACCAGTGGCTGAAATTCAATTCCTGTTGCACAATTGCTCCACAAAAAGTAAAACTATCATCAGTTTCATCGGAGGGATTAGGCATACCCTTACAGCCAGTGTTAGCACTGAGGTATTTTTCTGTTAAGCAACTCACAATACTATTTCCTCTCTGTATTACTCTGTAAATACAGGGAGCACTACAGCCATGAATATTGACAATCTGTCAACCTACAAAAGCACTACATTAACTTTTCAATCATTATATGTCTGATATTAATCATCAGACAGCCCCCAATCAACATTTATATGCATGAAACTGAGAGAAAACATCAAGAATGCCACCAGGCTCATTTCTATGTTTTTATTACCAAAATTGCTTTTAGCATTATCCCTTGGGACACCAGCTATTCCAAAGACAGAACCTGGGTCCCTCCTTCAGAGCCAGTTGTAAGTTTTCAGGAGCAGTGTAACTGCTGCACTCCTTATTGCAGTTTCAATAGGCACTTTGCTTCTCTGAGAACTCTGTCTTGCAGAGGTTCCTCTGGCACACCCAAAGTTTACAGTCTCCATCATGACACTGGGCCCTAAGGACACTCCTGGAGTGATTCGGTCATCTAACAAGAGTTTTTCGATGTAGCTGTCCACAGGCCTTCACACACTTGTCTGCCTAGCTAGCTGTTACTCTGGAAGGGTGTGGGGTCTCCTGTAGGTCCATGCCATCTCTGTCAGCTCCATGTGGGTTCCTCAGATACCTTAGACATTTAGAATAGCATTCAAAATATCCATTTTTAAGTATCATCTCACCTGGTTCTACTTTTTCATCTGAAATTTTTGAAAAAGTGATTTTCATTTGGTGCTTTCTTTGCTATCTCTCTGATTTTATGTTAAACTTGAAATAAGTTTTTTGCTGTGGGGCTCAGCTTGTTTTTCGTTTCTAAACAGTAAACAAAACCTCTTGAAAATTAGGATAAAAAGGGGTGGATACTGTGCTGGGAAGGCACTACGCATTATAATGTCAGAATTCCAGACATAATCATTGTCTTTAAATTTTTCTTTCTGCTTAGTTTTAAGTTAGTTGGTCTGCACATTTCCTGAAGGCTCATATTATTTAATCTACAAATGTATTAACAGTTCAAAGTTTATTTGACTTCAGTGACGAAGTATTTATCTTGAAGGCAATTTATCATATACGGCCTTAAAGATTTCTAGCTTTTTTTGTTGATAGGTTACACAGCATAAAACATGCAATGAAAAATTACTTCAATGTGACTTTTGAACTATTCTGTCAAAACACTTTATCACTCAGCTATTGGGACTAGCTTTGCTGCTGTGAATTAGCTCCTCCTTTCTCTCTTCTCCATGTTAAAGTCTCATGATGTGAAAGGGCGACTGTTGCCACATTAGTCATCATCAAAGAAAGGATCAAAACCTTAATATAATATACAATGTGAGATACATCAGGGTGCAAAGTGCTATTTTAGCAACATTAAAAAGAAACCCTTTTCAATCACTTAAGTACAGGGTAGAATCAATTCAGTAACTAGATAGCATTAGATAGACTGAAAGCAAATGTTTGACTTGTGTTCTTGCCAATTTCTGAACTTAGTGGTTATGTTTGATAGACACAGAATCATTTTTATATCACTCATTTTTATATCACTTATTATCTATGTAACATGAGTTGGTTTGGGGTTTTTTCATTTCTTTTTTCTGATGATTCACAATGCAATTAATGTAACACAGGCACATTATTTTTCGTACTTCCATGAATATAACTGAAAGTCAGATACTGGAAGCTATATTGTCCATGCCCCAAGCATGTGGAAGGTCTATGACTAAAATGCTCCATGAAATGAATACTACTACTTTCTATCACGCTATAAACTAACTTGGATATAGTATTGGTTCCTTGCTTACTGTGGGATACTGTGCAATCTCTTTGTATTTAGGATTTGTCATCTTTTTCTCTCCCCCTTCCGGAAGGAGGGATTTTTTTTTACTAATTTTTTGAAGCTTCTCAGGAAGGCTAAGTGTACACCAGTGAAATAAAAAGGACTCAGACATGGGCCTTAGCAATGACATACAATTGTCCACACTTCTGACTATTAGCACAGGCCATGGCATACTTTTAGCCCATGCAGACTAGCATTTTCCAGATTAATACATGGGCAGGTTTGGGGTTATCTGTTAGAACTAATCCTAACAGGCAATTTGAGTGCCCTCCCCTATTTGGGGAGGCAAAGAAAATGTAAGCATAATGTATGTATGCGAGCTGAATGGGTATGGGCTGCACCATGTCAATTGGCCCCAGAATCAAAGAACACTTCCTAGACCATATTGATAACTAAAATAAAATAAAATTTTGAGTATTACATTACACATTATAAAGTATTATTTATATTAATTTGAAAAGTAAAAGCAGTTGTTGCATATTCAATGGTAAATTTCCATGTCAGCATTTTATCAATATTTGCATGATAATTCTTTAAACTATTTAAAATCAGTTATAATGAAAGATAATGAAAAAAAAGAACTACAGCTGTACCAGTGGTATTATTCCTGTAAATAAGCTATTCAATAATTTCATCTCTTTGTTCTCTTAGGAATTTGTTTGTAAAAAGATGTTGATGTCTATGAATGTATTCACAATACATTTACTGAAGAGCTGAAATACACAATACATTTACTGAACAGGTAAAACAAAGTACGATTTATATCTTGGCTAGTGTGGTGTGCATTAGCACATAAAAAATGACTAGTGGTTTGTATGAAAAATAATCAAGGATATATTACAACAAAAAGAATCTCTGCATTAAAGAGGAGTGTCATTATAGCAATGGTTTACTGCCCTTATGTTGTTTAACTGTATGCTGATACAAATGCAAATGCACTGATGTGTGTTATGAAAGCCATGCCCTTCTGCCCTTCAGTTAAACGTGTGATCCTGTTTCCTGTTTATAACTATGAATTTGAGGTATCACTAATTTAAAAGTCTACGGGTGGAATTTAAAATCTCACTGTAGAAGGGATAAATTGAAAGAGTTTTTCTGTATGTATCTTTTTGTGATAATCTCTTCATTCTCTAACTGTCATAAAGTTTAAACTTGAATTTAAAATGTGCAGGGTTGAACTCAAAAGCAGGAATTGAACATGAAAGGATGAAAGTTTCTCATTGTAATGTGATAGAATTGATATTTGACCCCTCATTCTCAAAGGACCTAATGTGATTCTCTGCTTGTACATCTTAGTTAAAGTATTGCTGACCATTTCAAAAATTATTTTCTGATTCAGCTCTCCTAATTTCAATCCACTAATTGGGGTAAATCAACAGAGAGAGATGGGCTTTTTCACAGGACAGGTCAGCCAAAGGGCATTCTTAATAAACCTCTTTATGTTGGATTTCCCCATTATGAAAACGGTGCAGAAAATGGGATAGAAACCAATAGAATTCTGCATGATTTGGTAGTAAGAATATCCTTCTTTCACAAATTCTCTGGATACATACAGAAAGCAAAGTAAAAGTAAAATGTCTATTACATTCTGTAATAAAGGAATCCTTATTCCAGCAAGCTCTAAATAGCATGTTATTTCACAAACCATTGTTTGCAGGGCAAATAAAATTATCTTTGTATTACTTTCTCAACATTTCAAATAATTTTCTAGGAGGGTTTTATTAAGTTGGAAAGTTTACAGTAAGGAGTTCCTCCAGTCAGTATATCTAGCAAGAGAATCATTGTGTTCCATTCCTGGATTTCCACAAATCATTTGCACTTAAGCTGACGAGCAGCTTCAGTAGGGACTTAGGACCTAGGGGATTAACGGTGACTGGAAACACACATCTTCTTGCTTAACTTTTTGTTTACTTTTCTACAAGGCTTGTTAAGGAGCCTGAGTCTGCACTAATCCTTCAGTACCTACTTTTGAGAATTCTTGTCAGGTAAAGGATAAGGATGAACATAATCGGTGGTGTCACTGGCACCCCCCATGAATAACAGTCTCTTGCTCCTCTGCTACTCTCTAGGGGAAACTGTTGAAAAACTTTACTGAGTCCATACTAAAGAAGTTAAATGCTTTATAACCTGTGTCAAATTTCCTGGTTTAGGCACCAAGTGTTTCCTGTTATTTTTCTGGTTTGATGAGATTCATAAATTCATGTACTTTTAAAGAGACTGCAAACAAATTTGAGAAGGACTGGGGGGTTTGACTAAAAAAAAATCATTTAGACAGTCTTTGCTAATCAGAAGTTATTGTATAATCTTGGATCTAGGAAGAATTTTACCTTCCTTACATCTTATGTTTTCAGAGCAAATTCTACCATCTGTTTTCCTACATAGCATTTTCTTCACACATAAAAATGTATGTGGAGAAGGGAAACACATCTTTTCTTTAATCTACAAATATTTATCTTTTCAATAGTTGTGGGACTTTTTACCCAAAAAAAAAAAAATCTGCAAGTAAATATTACACAATAAAAATGAGGCAGCAGATAAAACGAGGACTCTTCAAAGAGATGATGAAGCAGTATATGGTAAAGAATGTTCATGTTCCACAGAAAACAGGAGTATTAACAGCTTTGAGATCTATTCCATTTTACAATGAACTATGAAACAGAGAAACTATCACTCTGCTGAATGAAAACCCACAGAGATCCAAGGAAGTGCCGAGGCTGAATAAAGTGTGAAGCCAGAACGAGACTCAGTGCTGTAGTTCCATAAAACCTACATATTTCTCCCCAGGACAGGCAATCTGTCAAACAGACACTATCATTGAGACTGTATGAATATTAATAAGTTATACACAAAGGAAAATAAACTATGGATTCAGAATATTTGCACATGCGTCTGAATGGGGAGGACATGAGAATCTCTATAAGGAGCTGAATTCTTGATGAGGTATTTCTTGGTGAGTCTTTATAAAATTGCATCAAAAAAGAGTATAGAATTAAAAGGAATTTACAAGATTCTCAATTCAGAGTTATTTTCCTGAAGACAGTATGTCATATGGCTAATGCCATAACATAACCTACTTCATATTTAAAGCTATTAACTTTCCCATTTTTTGTCCTTCCACCATTGTGTTTGGAAGGCTGTTTTAAATACTTACTCTTATCACTATTACAGATCTCTTTTTTCTCTCACTCTTACTTTAACATTTGTCATGATGTTTAACTGACTGGGTTAATCCAAATCCAAATTCTTTGGAAACAAAGCAGCAATAGACAAATGTTATATATATAATTGTTACTGATTTCACACTTGATGTAACACATCTGAGGTAGAAGACCAAGGGGATGACAGGAAGTCTGGTGACAACTGCTAATTGGTCTTACATGCGGAGAAAGCCCTAGAGCTTGGCCTGAGGCTACAGGATTAGTCATGCTATTGGTGGCTTAATCTGAAAATCTAATTTAGAAAACAATAAATAGTTAAAACAAAAGGTACAGGGAGGAAGTGGCTCCACACATGGACACCCGACACTGTGTCAATGGCTCAGCCCAAGGCAGATCCCTTACGCCTAGGGAACAAGCCCCCAGGCAGGACTTGGACAGGCTTTTTGATTCTCTGGTCTTCTTACTCCCTGTTTTACTTTCAATTACTTTGTTGTAAACATGTGTGATCAGACCTGCAATTAACCCATCTGAGTGACTGGTGGCAGTTGTTAGGCCAAGTGGTGCAGAGTGGCCTATGTCCACATTTCTTAGGCCTAGCCCCTTTTAGAACAATTGTAACGGTCCACGCTGCATACCTCTTGATTGCATACACCAAGTGTGTTTTCAAACCAGTGTTCAAATAATGTAAGGCACAGCCCATCAGAGTGATGATTTTACATCGCGTCACCACACACAGGTTCTGTTTTAGAGGGAACTTGGTTTTTTTGCCAAGAACACAGCCAGAAGTGAGCTAAGTATTATGCACTGTGGATAATAAGGGGAGCACGGTCCAGGGAGAACTGGGCAGCTGTGATTTGACTGTGAAGAGGTATGCTCAAGTGGCTGAGGAGTTTGGAAATCTCAGTGCATCTTCTCTGCAACTTTCAGGAACGTGACAAAGAAGGGAGAGATGATAATGAGATGGTGACAAGTACACAGCAAGTTCACAATCACATAGGATGGAGGTTAAAAGTATTATGGCCAAATTTTCTGGAAAGTAAGGCATTGTATTGTGCATTTGCCATACTTTTATTACTTCATGTCTACTCTCCTACTCTTCAGTAAGAATGTTTGTGTTCATACACAATTTCATTTTGCTTCTACCTGGAAGAAGTTTAGTCTGATAAGGATGCTTTGCCAATTACATATAATTTTCTTCAGCTTCTAAATAGAGGTCAAGATAGTATAGCTATTTGTCAAGAGAACCATAGACCATATTGAGCCAGAGGAAGTTGCTAGTTGCCAACAAATGCATCTTTGTTTTTCAGTCTGATGGTAATCTTAGACATGGCTAAAACTGATATTTGCTTTTGTGGGCACACACAACCTGGCAACACACTGGCAAACCATTTGGAATATTCTGAGGCAAAATGCTGTGGAACTACTTGACCTGGCATGATCAAACAAGTGAGGACAGAAAAGGTCAGGTTCTCGAGTGACTAATTCACTTTGCGTGGGACTCACAGATAGCATCTAGCCAGTAGCAAAGGCTCTGTTAAATGGTAAGAAAGGGACAAGCTACTACAGTTTTAGTTTGAGAAAGGCAGTAACAAAGTGAAGCATAGCATTGTCTAGACAGTTCTGGCTGAGCACTTAAAAAAAAAAAGAAAACTGAAAAGAACTGGAAATCTCAACTGAGTGAAAAACTCAAATGGTGACATTTTCATAGGAAGGAAGATATAAATTGGGTCAAGCAACATGCAGGAACAGATAAATAATTCTGAAGGGTCAGGAGAACAGTGGCTTCCTCTTGTCACAAGATGTTCCGAGGAATTGATACTGCATGGACCTAACTTGCAGACTGTTGGACTGTGCAATATGGGCAATATAGAAGAAATAGCTAATTCTCAAGTGGTTTAATTGGATAGTAGAAGATCTCTTATGTGATAATAACTGAATGAGAGATGCAACTGAACTGTTCTTGTGATAAAACCTGAGAGATTCAATTGAACTGTTCTCGTTTCCTTCAGCACTAAGAACTCTCCTGATTTGAGTAGACTTACTAACATTTTTGCTTCAAAAATTAAATTGAGTCTGAAAATTCGGTTTAAAAATCAAATTTTTGGACACTGTTTTGCCAGAAGAAAGAGCCATCAACTGGTAACAGCATGAAATAAATGAGAGTGAGAAGATCATGACAGAAAAAACAAAACGTATCACTTATTTCTAGAGCTGACCAATTGTGGGCACGTTCATGGGAAGAAATTCTGCTAGCTAGTTTTTTCCACCCTAGTTATCCGGCATAGACTTACTATGAAAAGACACATTGTCACTTAATCATAGAAATGTATCTTTCAGAATGAAAAAGTAAGTATATGCTTCCTTGGGCTACGTAGCACACTATAGGAAAGATTTAACAATATATACTTGACTTGAAGAAATTCATGTTTTGTACAGAAACAGTTTTAGGGACCTAGTAATCCAGAAACTGCACAAACTGCATGATAGAACTACAGCTAAACTGCCTTTACATCTAGTCTTGTTTTGTTGAAACTATGGCTGCTACAGTTTCACTGAAAATGCAACAGTTTATATAACAGCAATATGCCACACTTCAATAAGTACTCTCTGTATAAAAATGAGAAACAGAAGGTGTATAACCTATCAAGTAAACACAGAAAAAATGCATACACTATGCAGGAGTCACAAAGTATTTATAAAAATATGCACATGCCTTCACCTGTGCCTCACAAGTTACACAGCAACTCATAAGGCTGTTGACAAATGAACTTAATGTACCAGAGTATCAAAAAATGCAATATTCATCCATTTGCAGATCCCAAGAGCAGTTGACAGTTGTCCTTGTTTGAGTGACACTTCTGCCACTCTTTCTGAGAGAACTGAAAGAATGTTCATGGCTAATCACATATTTTATCCATAGGTCTGTCTTCCAGAATAAATTTGTTGGTTGTTTAAGAGATTCACATAGGTGTGTCCATGATGCTGCTCATACCCATCTTTTTTTTCTAGTCCAAGTAAAATATTAAAGCAAATAATTCAATACTTATAATGACTTGAGGCCTTAATAAGATACTGTTAGGAACGTTAAGATTACGGTGATGGGAGATGAGAGGTGGTCCAAAGACCTGCAAACGGTATGTACCTATGCTTTATAGCAAGGGTGTATCATCCTTTTTTCTGCGGATTTTTGTATTTTATTCTTTAATTTCTGGGTTGTATACCTCCAACTAAATTTGATTGCTTTGGATAATTAACAGTAGAGTACATCTTTGGAAAGATAGTCAAGAGCTGAGCAATCCTTACATCACTTTTACTTAGTTGCCTTGTATAAACATTTCAGCTTGTAGTGGAAGTCTACCTCCCCCAGCAAATAAAAGTACAACATACTTCCCCTACATTCTTTGCTACCATTCCCACATTCTTGATAAGCATGGAAAATGCATCATCAGTATCTCTGCTGTGTTCTCAGCAACTCAACAAATCTTTTTGCACAAACCTCCCTGTTGTCTGTGCATTACAATTATGAAAAATGAACATATAAACAGGTGTCTGCACTTTCAGAAAAAATCCCAGCAGAAACAGTATTCTCTAATGAGGAATTAAGTTCTCATTTTTAATAGGACAAATTATGCATACTAACCTGAAATAAGTGGTAACTAGGTAGCGACTAACCCTGTCAATCTGAGAGAAATACATGGTGCATTTTAAAGCACAGCAAAAACTCTTATACATCATCCATCAAAAGTTATTTTTAATTTATTCAGTAGGATGCCATGGTTAATAAAAACCAAATTATTTTTTAATATCCTACAGCTTTGAGATGTGCCTAAAGCCTCAGCAGAGATATTCGCCTGATAATATAAAGTTCATGGTTTATTCAACTACAGCAGCTGTTGTAAACCCTAGCTTGTCATTTATTTTCCAGCTCTTGAAAAAGATTTATAATCTGATTTTAAATGCAACACATATTTAGCCCTCAGATCTGTAGCAAAAACAGTCACACTGACACTTTACTAGAGCCAGAAAAAGAAGGGGGAAAATATCTTCATGGTAATAAACAAACAAAGTGAAAATAACTGGCCTTTTTTTAAATTTCTTTTTAAACACCTCTTCTAAAATCTTCAGTAGAAAGAGAAAAAAGAAATCGTCATGTCTTCCTTTTTCCCTAGTTAGAATTTCCTTTATGGCAATCAAGGGCAGGCAAATAAAAGCAGAAAGGCCTGGACCATGCACTGATGCGATTATACATCATTCAATCAGATTGAATAAGGATGCCCTTTTCTCCAAATAACATAGTCCTAAATTTTTGAATTTTAGAAATTGACAGCAGAGTGTGCCTTTTGTCTAAAAGATCCACACCCCAATTACTTATACCTACCAAAATATCTCATGTTTCCTGAGAATTATATGCTATTCCCAGATGTTTTCCCAGCTGCAACCATTCCACAAATACATTAGAGGCAAATCTATGTCCATACTGTATGGGCCTCTAACTCCATACCTATGCCATTTTTGCCACTATTTCTAGATATTTTCTGCCACTGCAATGGTTTCCTTGCTGTTAACAAGCCAGGTTTATGTTAATATTGTTATATGTCTTACTCCAAACTAAATCTATCCTGTTCCTGCACATACATGGGTGCTGAAACATTGGAACAGGTTGCCCAGAGAGGTGGTAGATGCCCCATCCCCGGAAACATTCAAGGTCAGATTAGACAGGGCTCTGAGCAACCTGATCTAGTTGAAGATGTCCCTGCTCATCGTAGGAGGGATGGACTAGATGACCTTTAAAGGTCCCTTCCAACCCAAACCATTCTATGATTCCATGATACATGAAAGTGAATTCTACTTCTGCTATAGAATCAGTTTCACAGTTGCTGCTCCAGGATTTAAAGCATATTGAGATATTACCAGAATGGTTTATTTTACTTACTGCTGTAAAGTACTGAAGAATATGTTTAACAAGGATTTTCTCTGTCCCTCTAAGCAATGGAGAGATGTGTTCGAAATCACAGTGATTTGGAATGCATATTGGCATTCATTAGAAAAATAGAGAAGGATTTACATATTTTAAATAGATTTTTTCTATTTTTAAGTAAGAACTAAACCTCCATCATCTTCTCTGATGCTTTTGGAGAATTTTAAATGTATTTTAAGGAGTAAAGAAACATTCTCCAAGACTATTTTAAGAGGGTAGCCTTTCTTAAACCCAGAAAGAAAGATTTAGTTGGAGAGAAAAGATGTCTTGTCTGAAATACTAAATGTTTGTGCATGACTAACGTTACAGGTGAAAATTTGGAACAAGCAAAACAAGTAGCATACTATGAGCAGTCATTACAGCACTTATGCATATCCATCACTTATGCATATCCATACTGCATGCTACATAAATTACCATTCTTTGAAGTCTTGGCACTTTGGTTTTAAAAGACCAGACACACCAATTTAAAAATAATAAACTTCTATATATTTATCGACCCATTTATTGCATTAAGACATTCCATTGAGTCTAAGTACATGAAAATGATAACAGGCACAAATAAGCTCCTTTTTACAGGAGGCAGTATGTCCTCCTGAAACACTAGCCAATGTGTGGAAACAGCAGTGCTCTTACAGATTGCTCTTTGCGTGGAAACCCCTGTCCCAATGACACTGCAGCAGGGCCGGTCTCCAGCTCCCCAAAGCCCTGCCCTGCCCAGCCACCCATGGCCCAGCCCAGCCTTAGCCACAACCCCAGGAAGCTGACCAAAGCCCAAGGTTGGGGCTGCCCCAGTGTCCCCCGGCTGCCCTGCTCCTGGCTGGGGCGGTGGGACAGGCCCTGGCTGTCAGGCTCTGCCCTGACACCCCATGGGGACCCCCCACTGCTCCCAGCACCCCACCAAGCAGCCAGCACACAAGGAACCTGACAGAATAAAAATTACCCTGACAGAGGGTAATCTGTATTTTAGACTACAGATTTTAATTACAGGATGCACAAACCTGCAAAACAGAGCTAAATACGTGCAGAATTTTTATGTTTGTATTTAAAAAGGACAAACGCCTAGAAAGTCATCGTATCAAAACTTCCCAAAACATGCTTTCTGTTAATATAACTAGATACGCTACTATAGAAAAGCTGCATGAATACTGACAGTAACTGTCAAATTTAGTTTGGGTTCAGTAGGAAAAGGCATGCATAAAGTAAAAGTATTTTCATGCAAAGAATAAAAACATGCTTAAATATCCTTTCCATGGCTACCACAAGCTACAAATGTATAATTTTCATCTATATCCCTAATCACTCACTCTAAGCCAAACCTCAGATCCATCCATGAGAGTGACTCACCTGCTTCCTCAGGCCAACAGAAAGTTGATACACACCAAAACTTTCTCTTTGGATATGCGCAGTCACACTTCTGCATCTTCCCGTGCATCCCTAGAAGTGCTGCAGTTTAATTAATAGTCATTATTTGAGCATGTTTGGCTTCCCTGGAGCAGCAGCTCAATAAACAAATAAGTTACTGGGTTTTGTATTCATTTTCAAGAGGTAAAGGTTCAATAGGTTGAAAGAGTAATACACAGCATACATAATAATTTCTCACTATGGTTCTAAATTGGATTCTTGCATTTAAGCTTTTAAAAAGTTATTTAAGGCCTCTAGGTAAACTGCCCACTTTCCAAAGTCACTAGAGATTCTAGTTATGTTGCAGTACCACAAAAGTCAGCTCACTAACTTAGGACCTCATGTACGAATATACAAGACAAAATCATAGAACGCACTCATGAAAAACTAGACTGTCACCTTCCTTTACCAGTTTTTTAAAATAAGAAATACTTTCAGAAAGTTATTGAACTGCTTTATCAACCATGAATGAATCAGACAATCTGGTGCTGGCTCCCCAGGTCATTCAATGAAGGAAGTAATGACCATTTTAGTTACAGCATTTTCTTCAGCCTGTTAACAAATGTATACCAAAGTTGCTGATTAAAATAAATATGTAACACCATAGGTTGTCTTTCACTCATTGGCTTCAGCTATTTCACAACTATTTGTCATCAAATTACTTTTTTATCCTCATTTGGATAAATTAAACCTATAGGTTTACTGTCTGTCTATATGAAGCAGCTTTTCTTGTGTCTAGAACTTCTTATAGTTCTTTTCTGAATCCACAAGTATTTCCAGTATTTTTCATATAGAATCATAGAATCAGCAAGGTTGGGAAAGACCCCTAAGATCATCTAGTCCAACCATCAACCCAACATCTCCATGCCTACTAAACCACGTCCCGAAATGCCACTTCTACACATTTTTTAACTCCTCCAAGGATGGTGACTCCACCACCTCTCCGGGCAGCCTGTTCCAATGCTTGACCCCCCTTTCAGTAAAGAAATTTTTCCTAATATCCAATATAAACCTCACCTGGCACAACTTGAGGCCATTTCCTTTCATCCTATCACTAGTCACTTGGGAGAAGAGACTGACACCCACCTCACTACAGCCTCCTTTCAGGTAGTTGTAGAGAGCAATAAGCTCTCTACAGCCTCCTTTTCTCCCCTCAGCCTCTCCCCTCAGCCTCCTTTTCTCCAGACTAAACAACCCCAGTTCCCTCAGCCACTCCTCATCAGACTTGTGCTCTAGACCCTTCACCAGCTTCGTTGCCCTTCTCTGGACACGCTCCAGCACCTCAATGTCTCTCTTGTAGTGAGGGGCCCAAAACTGAACACAGGATTTGAGGTGCGGCCTCACCAGTGCTGAGTACAGGGGCACGATCACTTCCCTACTCCTGCTGGCCACACTATTCCTGATACAAGCCAGGATGCCATTGGCTTTCTTGGCCACCTGGGCACACTGCTGGCTCATGTTCAGGCGGCTGTCAACCAACACCCCCAGGTCCTTTTCCACCAGGCAGCTTTCCAGCCACTCTTCCCCAAGCCTGTAGCGTTGCATGGGGTTGTTGTGGCCCAAGTGCAGGACCCAGCACTTGGCCTTGTTAAACTTCATACAATTGACCTTGGCCCATCAATCCAGCCTGTCCAGGTCCCTCTGTAGAGCCTTCCTACCCTCAAACACTCCTGCCCAGTTTGGTGTCATCTGCAAACTTACTGAGGGTGCACTAGATCCACTTATCCAGATCATTGATAAAGATATTAAACAAGACTGGCCCCAGAACTGAGCCCTGGGGTAACTGGAGTAAACGCCGTTCACGACCACTCTCTGGGCTCGGCCATCCAGCCAGTTCTTTACCCAGTGAAGAGTACACCCATCCAAGCCATGAGCCGCCAGCTTCTCTAGGAGAATGCTGTGGGAAATGGTGTCAAAGGCTTTACTAAAGTCCAGGTAGACAACATCCACAACCTTTCCCTCATCCACTAGGCAGGTCACCTTGTTGTAGAAGGAGATCAGGTTGGTCAAGCAGGACCTGCCTTTCATGAACCCATGCTGGCTAGGCCAGATCCCCTGGTTGGCCTGCACATGCCTCTTGAGTGCACTCAGGATGAACTGCTCCATAATTTTCCCTGTTACTGAGGTCAGGCTGACAGGCCTGTAGTTCCCCAGATCCTCCTTCCGGCCCTTCTTGTAGATGGGCATCACATTGGCAAGCCTCCAGTCATCTGGGACCTTCCCTGTTAACCAGGACTGCTGATAAATGATGGAGAGTGGCTTGGCAAGCTCCTCCACCAGCTCCCTCAGTACTCTCAGCTGGATCCCATCCAGCCCCATAGACTTGTGAGTGTCCAGGTGGTGTAGCAGGTCATTAACTGCTTCCTCCTGGATTATGGGGGGTTTATTCTGCTCTCTGTCCTGTCTTCCAGCTCAGGGGGCTGAATACCCTGGGGATAACTGGTCTGTCTATTAAAGACTGAGGCAAAGAAGGCATTAAATACCTCAGCTTTTTCCTCATCCTTGGTGGCAATGTTCCCCCCCGCACCCAATAAAGGAGGGAGATTCTCCTTGGCTCTCTTTTTGTTGTGAATGTATTTGTAAAAACATTTTTTATTACCTCTTACAACAGTGGCCAGATTGAGTTCTAGCTGGGCTTTTGCCTTTCTCATTTTCTCTCTGCATGACTTGATGAGATCCCTGTACTCTTGAGTTGCCTGCCCCTTCTTCCAAAAGTGGCAAACTCTCCTTTTCTTCCTGAGTCCCAGCAAAAGCTCCCTGTTCAGCCAGGCCAGTTGCCTTCCCTGCCGGTTCGTCTTACGGCACACGGGGACAGCCTGCTCCTGCACCTTTAAAACTTCCTTCTTGAAGAATGCGCAGCCTTCCTGGACCCCTTTGCCCTTCAGGACTGACTCCCAAGGGCCTCTCTCAACCAGTGTCCTGAACAGGCCAAAGTCTGCCCTCCAGAAGTCCATGGTAGTGGTTTTGCTCACCCCCCTCCTTACTTTGCCCCAAATTGAGAACTCTAGCATATCATGGTCACTAAGCGCAAGATGGCCTCCAACCACCCCATCTCCCACCAGTCCTTCTCTGTTTGTAAACAGCAGGTCAAGTGAGGCACCTCCCCTGGTAGGCTCACTTACCAGCTGTGTCAGGAAGTTGTCTTCCACACATTCCAGGAACCTCCTAGACTGTTTCCTCTCTGCTGTGTTGTATTCCCAGCAGACATCCAGTAAGTTGAAGTCCCACATGAGAACAAGGGCTAGCGATTGTGAGACTTCTGCCAGCTGCTTATAGAGGCTTCATCTGCCTCTTCATCCTGGTTGGGTGGTCTATAACAGACACCCAGCAGGATATCTGCCTTCTTGGCTTTCCCTCTTATCCTTACCCATAAACACTAAACCTTACCATCATAAGTTTTCTATTTTGCAAATGTGATCATCATCATTCTTAGTTTGTATCTTAGAAATTGTAGGTCAATTTCTATGTTAAATCTCATCTTTAGAAGGTTAGATTAGGTAAACATAATGCTTCCAGCTTTCCTCTAAACCTCTGAATGAAGACAACAGAGGAGTCATAAGGAATTAGGATATGCTATGATGGAAGCACAAGTATCCATCTACATTTATAGCAAGAAGCAGTACACTTCTTGCTGTATTATATAATGCAAATATGATATAGGGCTTGTACAGGAGATATTAATAAATCCTGTTCCAAAGATCACTTTGGCAAAGATGTCAGTATTGGGGTTATAACATTGGGATTCTAATCTGTGGGTAACACAGGATTAAAATTCTGATAACCTCAGTCCTTCAAATGACCATGTGTGGAAGCCTACTACCTTCAGCAGATTTCAGTATATGCACAGTATCAGGACCTAAAACGTTAAAGTTAGCAGAAGCCATAATCAGTTGATGCTTTAGAGATGCAGCTACTCCCCAGGTCCCTAAAGTGTCAAAGAAGTCTGTTTCATAGGTTTCCTGTTCTCTTTCTTTCTATACAGAATAATGAGGGAAGCAACAAACAAATCAGCCAACTTTTCAGTAAAAAAGTAAGATGTACTTTCTGATTGATTCTACTCTTATCATCCTCCCAAAACAATTGTGGCCTTAGATGTTCTCCAAGTTTTAAATCAATATCAAAGCTTAGTGCACATAAGTATTAGTTCTTATCTCTTGCTTGTCCAGTTTTGATTATATGGCAGTATTGTACAAGGCATCTTTTCTACTGTCTTAATCAGTACATACGTAGAGGTGATTTTAGTGCTATCTTTTGCCTTTTTTTTCTCAGGAGGGCTATTCTGCTTTTTTCACACTTTTTTCTAAGGCATTGTGGATTATCCTCCTATCATTTTCTGATGAGTATTTTTATATACACTTTATCTCACTTTTCTTCCTGCAAACATTTTTTTTCTTTTTTTACTATCAAGTAACTTGTTTGCTTTCAAGATCCTATCTCTTTTTTTCCTTCCTCTGGAGCTATAGATTCACTATATTTCAGGGGGAAAAAAAAAAAAAATCAGAATTTTCATTTCCTGGCTGGAAGTGATTAGTAAATGCAAAAGAAAAAATAAAAACTTAAGTTAGCCTTTACATATCCACTATATTTTTTCCCCTGATACACAGATGTATTTTTGCTGTATTGCTTTAAAATGAATGAGTCTCCATGTCACGGTCCATTTTAATCAGTATACAATTCCATTCTTTGTCTTCACTAAATCCTCACTGTCTTTTTTTCAGGATTACTCTGCTTCATGAATAGCACAAGATCATTTTTCCAGTTATTTTTATCAGTAGGCTTTTTTACTATTCAGCAGATCAAAAGCTGATCTGATAAAAAAATCCCACAAAACTTTAGGGACCTAGGGGAGTCCCTAGATTAAGGCCATAAAGTTACCAAATTATGCCCACCTTTACAGCCAGTGGAGGGGGAGACAGGGAGGAGAACTAATATCAGTCCTGTTCATTTAAATCTGAAACCATGGGCTGCAGGGGGACAGCCTGCCTCACCATGGTCTTCACCATAGGCTGCAGGGGAATCTCTGCTCTGGTGCCTGGAGTGCCTCCTCCCTCTTCTTCTTCACTGACCTTGGTGTCTGCAGGGCTGTTTCTCTCACATATTCTCACTCCTTTCTCTCTTCTGGCTGCTGTTGCACAGCAGTTTTTAATCCTTTCTTAAATATGTTATCACAGAGGCACTACCACCGTTGCTGATGGGCTCAGCCTTGGCCAGCGGTGGGTCCATCTTGGAGCTGGCTGGCATTGGCTTTATCGGACATGGGGGAAGCTTCTGGCATCTTCTCACAGAAGCCACCCCTGCAGCCCTGCTGCTACCAAAACCTTGTCATGCAAACCCAATACACTACGTAGGAAAAACATACAGCTTAACTAGACTGATAACTTAGGTACATCATTTAAATGCCTGCATTTAGATGGGCTAAAGGTTGATCAACAGAATTACTTTTACACGAAAATTGCACTGATAATAGAATTTTTGGTGGTAAAACCAAAGAATATAGATATTTACTTCTTTACTACATGAAAGAAAAAAGTTATTGTCCTTCCATAGAAATTCATATTTCAATCATTTTTATCAAAACATACTATTATTAGAATCATGATTCTCACAACCTGAAAGAAGTGATACTTAACATTCATCTAACTTATAATTAAAACCTGCTTTGATCTTCTGGAATAAAAATTTCTTAAATGCCATTAGGCGTAGTATTTATAGTGAAATGTATACATATTACTTTACTATGCCTGGGTATTGTTCCAGATGTTATAGACAATATTTATTATTCATTTTGCACAAATAGACAAACACTGATCTCAGCAAGAAAGAACAGAAGTCCCCCTGAGGCTTTTCCAATTATTTGGTATAAGAATTTTACCATGCCCCTAATGGTTTTCATCTCTAGTCTCTTAAATCATCTACGTAATAAATTCTATGAGATGTGGTGGCCCAGGAAGAATGACGAGAAACACATTCCCATCTGTGGCCAAAGAGAACTGTATAGTGAAAGTTCCAATCTTCATTCTAATCTTTTTTATCTAGAACAACTGCAAAAACTATATTTCATGTGGGGTGGTATTAATTCAATTAATAAATTAATTGAAAATAAATGTGTATTATTTTAACATTACCCATATTTCTTCAGTCCATTACCTTATCATCCCAGCTTTTTTTTTTTTTTTAATCATTCTTATGCATTAAACAAAGATTGTCTTCCATCATGTCTAGGCTGTCAAATAACTTCATTTTCTGGTTAATTCAAAATTCTGATTCCTTGGATCCTCCTACCACAATTTTCTATGCTAAGGATTGACTCACTGCCACCCTCTCTTCCAGAGTGAACTAAATAGTTCCTTCTAAGGTGAAAAAAAAGCACAGTTGGATGGACAATGCACTCCAGAGACCATTCTCAAGAGTAAGAATGGTCATGGACAAAAACTACAGCAGATCCATATCCCTTCACCTCACAGCATCCTACTACAGTACAGAAGATTTTGTATCCTGAAATATCCACACCTATCCTTCATGCCACACTTCTGCAAATGCAATGCATACCTTCAGTTTCATGTTATAAAAGTACAATCCTGATAGGCTAAAAGATAATTTTACATTATTTCAAGCACTTTTAACAGAGAAAAGTCATGAACACACACACACACCCCCATTAGTAATTATGACCTAAGGCCAGAAGAGCACAACACAGGGCCCAGACAAGACCTAGGACCAAATGCTGTGTAACACAGATATGATGAATGTCTTCTAGACTGTGTTAGCCCTGTACAGTGAGTGGGTGGGCCACACTGAACCAGTCATTTTCTGGTAGTTAAAGTCAGAGTTGCCTCAAGTCATATCCAAGTCCCTTTTTCCCTTAGGAAATCCAATTAATTGAACACTAAAAGTCTGACCAAGCTGATCAAGTATTCCCTTCTGTTATTATTATATTGAATTGGACAACAATGACTTTCACAAAGTTAAAAAATGCTTACAATGAGTAATGAGTGGGAGAGAGGGTATGCACTCTTCCAGATGAAATGCAAAAGCAAAATTCTCAGTAAATTCAATTCCTTCAGACTTTGTGGGTAGAATTCAGCTCCAGATTATAGACTAAAATTGGACACCCATATATAGTCAGCTAAATACATCTTTAGATTTCATTCACTAGGTTGACTAGGGACTTGATTTACTCCCATTCACATGGGCATTTAGTGCCTGTTCATATACTCTGGGGAACGAAAGATGCATACATATGGCTGGCAGATGCAACACGGGACCAACAGAAGACCTGTGCTGTTCTGAAGATATGGTTAGAGAACAGTTAGGAGGATATCCTGGGGCACATCAAAGCATATTGAATACCTATGTTTGGACAAGTGAATTAAGCCCTTGACTTCCAATGACTTAAGACCTGAGACACGTAACTCGGACATAAATGCTTGTGTACAGTCCTCTTAATTTGGTATCCTAATCTCGAGCTGAATCCCACTTGGGCATCTACAATCTGAAGCTGATCTGAAACCCTTAGTGCTTGTTCCATTTGCATAAACATAGGCATCTAGATTAATTTCAGATGTCTAAGGCATCCAAGACATCCACGCAAGACTGGCAGGTATTGTGTTTGATCTAAAGGAGTGCAAAGCCTTTCTGGGCAAGCAGATAAGCAAGGATGAGCAAAATAGCATCAGACACATGATTACATCCATTGGCAGAATGAGATCTTATAAAAAGTGCCATAGGAACATCATTACTAATAACACCTGGCAGGATTCATCTGAGTTTGGGGCAGCTTAAATTCAGTCAATGAATATTATACCAAGTGAGTGTCATAGATTGTGTAACATTTTTTATAGCAATGGTGCTGTGCTAACTGAATTCTAATTCACTAAATGGCAATGTATATGCCTAAAAACCCTCTCGGTGTTCTATTCAATACAACTGTTTTTCAGTCCCTGAATTGTTAAACAATTATCTTGTATACCTTATTTAGTCAGCTGCAGATATCATACTACTGTAGGCTGAATTTCAGCAATCAACTACATTATTTCTACATAGTCTTTAGGTATCTCAAAGGGATGCTGTGAAACATAATTAATGTGTTTGAAATCTTTGGAAAAATTCAAATGAAAACCACTAGAGAAAACTAGAAAAATTTAAAAGGCAGTTGAGAAAAATAAGCGGATATCATTTGTAAGACTGGCATAAGTACAGTGGAATAAATAGTCCTACTGTAGATAAATAGTCTTACCATAAATAACTGTAACAACTCTCCACGGAGACACTTGTGAAATAGAATTTTTTTCATTCCATTTGGATTAAATGCAGAAAAGACATTCTTAATTAAAATGGAGGTGTCTATAGTATAGTTTTCATCAGAGTAAATAAACTGGTTTTAAAACCATCTACAGGAAAACAGTGTAAATCCATGTGCAACACTGGTCCACGGTATACCACTTCTGAATTAAAGTGTTATGCTCTCTCTCAGCTTCTCCTATAACTTCCAATAATAATAAATAGCAAAACTTTCTAATAATAGAAAAGAACCACTTTTAAAATTCAAATTTAATTTAAGTTATACAATTTGAAGTTCAGCAATATTGAATACAAATGGCAAAGTTGTGATGACATTACTTAGGCTAAAAAAAAGATGTCAAAATCAATAGAAAATAATGAGTGGTGAGGGATATATGTGCATAATTAGAAATCCTCACCTCCTTGTGAGGTTTCAGAATATATAAGTCTGGAAGAATAAGGACAAAAGGAGATAGAAGCATTACTATAAGAAATTGAAGCATTCCCTGACTATTCAAATGACAGTAAGAAATCCTTTCTCTTGTAATCCCTTGGATTTCAGAAGCCTACAGAATACTGGGGAGAAGTTAATACAGACCACCAAAACCACACAAATAAACAAACCATAGTACGGTGAAAACCAACAAGGGGTAAAAAGAGGTGAGATCTTAACTTGATGGTGGTCTACATCCATCCCTTTTCCACCTTTGCCTTCCTTCTCTGTAAAAATGACTCCTTTGTTAGTCTGTTTTCTTCCATTTCTTTTCTCTCTACTGCCTATTCAAGATGTTTCTCCTCACTTAGGTTTTGTTCTGCACTTATTCTGCCCAGGCTTTCTGTCCAGTCCTTACCACACAGTCTCTTAAGGGTTTCGCTCCAATACCCAGATTTATTTCCATGGATTTCTTCTCCTTTTGTTCATCTCTGTAGAGATACTATTGTCATCCAGAACAAGTGGAAATAATAGGAGGAAACAATAGGAAATTTCACAGAAAAATATGAAACTCTCTCATGTAATTTGATCTAGTCCTCCTCTCTGTGGCCTCAGTCTATACAGAAAGAAGAAAAAAATCTCACTGCTGCAAAATGTCTGAGAGAAAATTAAGCACAACTAATACTTCATTATGTAATTCCTTTCATTAAGAATTTCATGTACATTATGTATTCTAATTTAAGTGTATATATTTGCAAATAAATTAATCCATAAGGAAGACAATTTTAAGGAATAGAAAATAAAATTTGCACTACCATGGAGCCATGAATAACACCATGTATTTACAAAATACTTTCTATCTATGTGTTTAAAACATACTGACAAGTTTTAGGCTCATTTATTATTAAACAAAAAAACAAAAACCCAAACCAAAACAAAAAACCCCAATTCATTGATTTGAACTTACTCATGCTCTCAAAATGAAATTTACTTTTCAGTAATCATCTCGGAAGTATTTCATTTTAACTGACAAAGTTATTGCTAGAATGTTGTACCTTGCTCTAAGACAACTTCTTTAACAGTCATCTTAAAGACAGGTTTCCATGGCTTCCATTTCCCCAAAATAAAAGCAGCTACTCAAATAGCATTCAAAGAGCACTCTCTCTCAAAAATAATTGCTAACATGGAAAATTGCTTTGACTAGTTCTAAGCTTCATACTGTCAATAAATTCACAAGTTTTCTCACATTTAACTTTATATTTACTGCTTTTTTTCTGTAGGCTTACATAAAACGTCAAGAAAAATCGATGGGACAAAATCAACTTGAAGATACAGATGGACAATTTCCATTGCAGTAAAAAGAAGGGTATGCATACCTGAGAGCAGAATTTGGTTCACTGAAAAAAACCGCCAACATTATGAATTTGCATGGACAATAGAAAGTAAAGCAGAAGCTCTCACTCCTTTTCCACATTCCACTCATTAAGGTAATATTCTAAATAAGGGTGCAGAACTGCAATGAAATTAGCATTTCACAGAAAATACTATATTGTTATATGCTTCCCGAAGCATCTGTTGCTGATCTGTGCCGGAGATCTAGACAACCTAAACATTTGGTCTGAAACAGTAAAGTAATTCTATTATTCTTATGGCTAAGTACTCAGAAGTCAAGAAGTGCAGTCTGTTTATTGTGCCACCGACTTCATATGACAATGGTTGAAATGGAAGAGTGCATTGGCAGATGCTATTACACAGGATTGATGAGGGAATTCAGGAGGAAAGTAAGGACCATTCAATCGCATTTAGAAGGCAAAGAGCACAGAACATTGCCTATGAAGCTGGCCAGAATGGCTTAGATGAAAAAGTTGTCTGCTATGGATTACTTCTGCTGAAAATAGATGAATTCTGCTATGGCATGGAATTTTATTATTCTCAGACACAGACTGCACAAAGCAAATAGGATTATTTTAAAATGTGCTTTAATTTCTGTATGGTTCTGACATTTCATCTACCTGTTCCTTACATTTTGCAATATTTAAGTACGGATCTGTTTACAGAGCTTTGGTGTACTTTTCCTCAACATTATTCTCCTGCTCTATAATTAACCTTTTGTTTAGCAATAGCAATTATAATTAAATTAGCATGCTGAACTATATAATATTTCATGCTAAGCCTGCAGCTGTTGACTTCATTTCAGTTTGAATACAGCCAAGGTACTGAAATAGATTTTCCCCCATATCATCTTATTAAAATAATTATAGGCGTCTTTTAAAAAGTACAATCTTAATGAACTTAAATTAACTTTTAATTTGAACAACTGATTTTGTCATTAATATATTACAGATGTTGTGGCTCACCATGAAACATCAAACATTTAAGGAATTAAACGGAACACAATTTTAATTAATTTCTGCATACCAAGATAATATTTAGTTGATTCTGCTTTAAAACATCTGTTAAATACAGTTTGTTTTTTGTCTAATCCCTTATAATTTCTTGTTGTTCTTTCTTTTTCCCTTGTAGCCTTCTTGACACTCACCTTTTTCACCGAATTGTTCAAATGCCTGTTATTAAGACTGCATCCCATAACTGTCCAGCAAGTCTATCTACTGAATATTCTGTTCTGCTGCATTAGATAACAGTTCTTACTTCTTCCAGGCGTCTTTAGTTCAAATCTGTTTTATTTTATATCACCTCAGCTGTCATTCACAGCTTCCATCCTCTAGAGTCATCCGCTTCTACATACATGCTTTTTCCCATTCTAGTTTTCTGAGTGCAGTATCTGGTTTGAATGAGCCCATTAATTCATTCTCAACTTTTTTTTAATATAGTTTTATATCCCACCCACAGGTGATACTATAATCCCTTCAAGTGTTGGTCTGGCTGTCACATAGCAGGAAACTAAGAAATATGTGGGCTTACTGCTAATTACTAAATATGAATTCCCAAAATGGAACTTTCTTCTGGTGTGTAATAATGTTGTCAACTTTCCAGTTCTCCAAGCCCATCCAAGTCATCCCACAGTTACCTACTTTGTTCTTCTTGCCATGATGAATTTCTTATATTTAAGCTGCTTGCTTAGCTGAACCTTCACTGAGACCAGTCCTCCCTTAGTGACAGGAAGCATGGAATTCATCTGACTAAATAGTAAGAAACATATTTTGAGAGGGTGATTCATCTCATATTAGTATAGACATCTGGAACAGGTTAGATGACTTACCTTCTATTTCTCCCATTCAATACAAAGGGACAATACATGTTACTTGAGTTACTTGAAAGTATTCTGCTTTGGCTAATTCCGCAGTAGTATTTATCTGCTGGAAACTTATCCACTGTGTGGTAGATTGACCACAGCCAGCAGCTAAGCACCCACACAGCCACTCCCTCACTCCCCCCCACACATCCAGTGGGATGGGAGAGGGATAGGAACATACCTGTTCAGCAATAGTCAAAAGACTGATGTATTATAATACTGTTTTAGTCAGAAATCCAAAACACAGCACCATACTGGCTGCTCCAGTGAAAGTTAACTCCATCCCAGCCAGACCCAGTACACACAGCCATCTCAAAAAAAAAAAAACTTTGGCCCCTATTTCCAATCACAGTAGTTTGAACTGTAGGGAGGGTAAGGGGAAATATTATCCTACAAACTAAATTTCTCTGTCTATGGAGAAAGCAAGGAACAGCTTTTGCCCTATCTATTTTATGTTCTATGCCCTCCCCATACAGAACATCTTTGCTTGTGCCCTTTCTTCTACTAGCAAAAAATGATTTTAAGCAAAGTAACTATTTTTCTCATCTCTTCTACCCTTCCCTGCATCAAACATATCAAAGGCAGTAATGACCAGACAGTTTTCATACTGAAAACGAAAGCAAGCCTTTAGCACTTCAAATATAAACAGTCATTATAGAGTTCTTTTTAACTGGGCATGTTTTCCATATAAACTATAAAGCTATAAACCAGGTACAATTTTATAATTGAGTTATAAGTCTTAGAAATTAAAAGCAGACATAACAGCTCCCTATAGATGAAACTTTTCAGATGTGTGCTTCCTCTCTCTATTTACTATGCACTGTTCTATGAATGTGCTTACTAAAGCATCTCTACTCCAGAAACAAATCCACAGCACTCCAAAATTATATTGTGTTCTACAGTATTTTTTCAGTACAAATGTAGTCTACTTTGGGGATAGTAGTGCTAATTGCATTAATTGCATAAAACCAAACTGAGATCTGTAATTCCCTTTTCTAGCTCTTTAAATCTTCAGTGGACTTGATGACCAGCCTAAAATAAACAAACCAAAAATGCCTTTCCAGTAGGTTTTCCATCTCTCTGCAAAAATTTCCTATCATCTACCTTCTTTGGACGCAAGTTACCCCTTTTTTTAAGATTTCTTTGCCTATATTTCTACATGCCTTATTTTTAGACATCTAGTTGACTAGTGGAGTTTGTTTTCATACATCCAGGCTAAACATTCAGGCTCTGTATCCAGTGCATAAAAAGAGTTAATTGGTTAAGAAAGCAACAAGACCCTGCATGCTGCGAGACTCACCTAGATGGGACAGTAGGCATGGAATCATCTGCCTTATGCCCGAGCTATCCATCCAGTGTAATCGCTGGAGAGAAACAGACACATTCAGAGGCTAATCCACCTGTCCTGTCGGAGCTTTTTGCCTTATGAGGAGATTAATCACCCCCTAAAGATGACAATTTTATCTTTTGAATATAAAGGTAGACTGGAATAACCAGCTAACTTTTAGACAGTGAATCAGGACAGAGGACTCAGGCTTAAGAATATACCTTACAGTATGCTCTGTCTATACTCAGAATTCACAGCTTTAAGAGCAGGACAGCAAGTGATATCTCAACCCCTTCTTCTAAAAGGTGACTTATTTCTCCAAAAATATTGCGGGAGCAGCTAAAAGTAAGATTTTAATTCCATTCCTTAGTCCTTAAAATATATTCTTGTCTTTTTATTTATGTACACACACAAGCACACGTATATAGTGAACTTTGATTAAATATATAATCTACCATAAAATCAAGGACTTGAACCTGGAAATCACATTCTAATTGCTTCATGCAAATGCTTCATGAAAAGTAAAATAACCTTGCCAAGATGAATCACAATAGATTTATAACAGAATATATTATGAAGTAGCAGGATGCTCTACTGGATAAAGTAGGTTCAACCAGCCATAGCCCAAACAGGAGACTGGACTCCAGGCTCTGCAATTTTAAGTCCAAATATCCTTTAGCTGTGGCACATTTTGTACCAAACAGACCAGTGGCCCAGAACAAAGCACAAATCTGAATGCAAAAAAGACTGTGTTGGATGCTTCTGTAGTTGTTCCTATTAGTCCAGTCTCCACTTGGCTCTTTTCACTGTCTCTCTTTCATCAAAAGCCTGTTTTATGAGAACACAGGACAGATCTGACTTGGCAGATAAGATATGCAAAGGAGCAGGCTGTAGATATTACAGTAGAGGTGGACCTATTCTGCAGTATTAGAAGTAAAATGTTTCTGCCACACTGAGATTCTGATATTAAAGATCTTTCTGTTCTGTAACAATGAACATTTTCAGAGTCAGTCAGCAGCTAATGGTGGTTGGGGTGCAGGACTTAGCAGTTTTGGATTAGGAAAACATGTAGAGATAGATGCTTAAATTTCATGCAAGTCCCCATGTGGATCTAGCCAGTAGGCATTTTTTAATATTTAACACACAGAGGCAACTGGCTTTGGTCTGTATTGACTAACAGTTTATCCATTTCCATCTAAAATACTCCACAGAAGGACTAATTCCTTTTGAAGACAAGCACAAGTAACCATTCTGCCAAATGTTGACTGACAGCCAAGCTGGCCAGGGTCAGTTTCTGAGCACTCTTTCTAAAAACATTTAAACACCTCAAGCCTCTACCTAGACACCCAGGAAATTACCAACATGAGAACAAAGCCATGCTAGCACAGAAAAATTGATTGTGAATTACAGCTCACATATCAAGCACTTAAAGAAACTGGTTCGGTTCTTGGTTCAGTGCCATATTCTGGTTCAGACCAAAAGCTGTTGCTGGAGCAGCACCGTATTCTCCCTGCCTTGGTCCTTTCCTTCCTCACTTAAGGGAGTCACAGTCATTGCATCTGGAGAATAAGGAGGGACTGTTCATCTTTGCATTCAAAGATATCATTGGCAAGCCTCCCCTCCTCGAGCCAGGCCTATACTTTCTAGGCATCCCACCACACGATTTACACATATCTCACTGGAAAATATGAACATACACTTTTAAATACTTCATGCCACCACTTTTGGTTAATCTATTAATTATTATATATTAAATGTCATCCTTAAGTCAAACAGATTGCTCCAGATATACTATCAAATATTATTTAGAATTGTACGGTGGTCCTGTAGCTCCAGTGACTTGCTGCAATTATTCCTGATTTACATCAGTATGACTGAAATTAAAGTCATACCAAAAGTTTTAAAGGCCAGGAGGACAAAACCCTATTGTTGGCAAGTTCTTCAAAAATCAAATGAGCAACACTGTTTACAGGAAATTCCCTTACTAGCTACTTTTAAAAATAATTATATAATATAGATAATTAGGACTGCTGTTTGTATAAATACTTGAGTTTAAAATACCATTTCACACTAATTATCTGCAGTTAAGCTAAGAACCATTATGGAAAAGAAACTTAGCTTTTTACCTAATATAAGTCATCATGGTCCATTAACATCAGTACAGATAACTCTGTACAGATTGCGAGATTAATACCAGCTAAGAATTTTAATTTGTTCTTTCTCCCTTCGCTGGAGTGGATTGGTGGTTTGGATAGATTTGGGGTCACTACCTAGCATTGCCTTGTTTTCTCTCTGAAGATGAGTTGCACTGTAGAATGAAATTATGCTGATAAAAAAGTGACATCAGATAGCCCTCGGGGAAATTGCTTTGTCATGTCACCCAGATTTAATTAGGCAAAACTAGAAGAAGGGAAAAAAAAGAAAAGCTTAGCTGATATTGAATGCCATTCATGTATTTCTAAGATTAGAATTCCCTGTGACTTGGTACTGAAAAAATAGGAGGTCATCTTATACTTGATTATGATTCAATTTTAAGAAAACAATTTATTTTTTCGATGTAATTAACTAAATAATGAAAAAGATATGAATCAATTCTTTGGTGAAAGTGTTTTTGCAGCTCTCTCAGACTCTTTTGGTTTTGCAGTATATGTTACCATTTCTGGGGTTTGGTTGGTGTGTCCCCCCCGCTTTTTTTTTTTAATGATTTAGATAGTGCATAGAGCATCTACAGAGATAAGTGGTTACTGTCCTTTTTTGCCTTTATCAAAAAAGAATGCCACTGAGAACTTTATTCCACTTCAGAAAATTTGTATATGTGCTTAACTGTGGTTTCACGTAACAGCCTGATTGAATTCACATATTAGCACTTAAATTCAGTGTAGATACTTTTTTTAGTGATGACAGCTATACACCAAAAAAAAAAAAATTCTTATACAATTAAGGGCTCTGAGCTTACTACTGATATTCAGGGACAAAATCCCAAAAGTACAATGTGTGGTTCTCTGAAAAGATCACTCTAGTGTTCAGTAGTAATCAAAAATTCAACTGAATTTTAGGGATTTCTAGGAAAGATGACAGATAACAAAGAAAAAAAAAGCCACTCCAAATTCATGCTGCATGTGGATCTTTAATGCTTTGTACAGCTCTTGTCCTTCCATTTCAAAAAGGATGTAATAAAATAGAGAAATGTTCAAAGAGGACCAAAGGGATCATCAAAGAAGAATTTGGAGGAACGGAATTAAGACTCTTTAGACTGGAAAAGTGAAAACCAGAGAGAGAGAGGGAGGGAGAGATGATGATGATGACGATGATGATGATGATGATGAAATCTGTGAAGTCATGAATGGCACAAAGAAGGTGAACAGTGAGTGTTCATTGTCTTTACTTTTCATGAACTAGAGGTACTTTTCACCTGGCTTTGCTATGTTATGGTCTTGTACAGAATCTTGAGCCTTTCCACATAAGAAAAAAAGAAGAAAAACACAGGAAAAAAAATTTCAAAGTGGTCTTAATTTCTAACTTGTATACTCTAGGCAGAAGTACTTTTCACAGTAGAGCCACTGGCCTAGTAAATAATGAAATTTGACTTATTTGAGAGCTATACTTCCTGAGTTCTTTCAAACACCTGTGAAAGTCTGACCTTTTCATAAGAGCCTGTGGAATCCAGATCAGAGATTTCAGATACTGCAGGGAATATGAAGTTCTCATACATTAGAATTAAATTTTGGTAGAAATTATTTGCAAGACCTTTCTTCTCTACAATCTCTTCCTCCATTTCCAAAGGAAAACACGTTGTTCTTTTTCAATCAAACATTGCGAACATAACAAATTTTCATATTACATGATTTGACATAAGGTGCCAGAAGTTAGGACATACTAGAGGAATAGTAAGGGAAGGACACTCTGGAAGAGTAAATTCTGGAATATACATAATAGGATTCTAAGTGGTTTGCCTACAAAAGCTATTTCTCTTCTACTATTGCTTTACAAGCAGTACTTAGCATCATGATTATGGTTCCCAGCTCAGTCTTCCTTGCTACTAGGCCAGATGCCGAGAAAATTCAGGTTTACTTAAATCACAATAATGTAACAGTTTCATTTTCCAATACTAAAATAGCTTTTCAAGAATATGATATGTTTAATGCTATATGACTACTATACGAGCTGTGAGGCCTTTTAAGAAATACTTTTTTTTTTTTCATTTAAGTATTTTCAATGTGGAAAAATTAATGAAAGAAGACTTGTAATCTAAGTCATTAAACTGAATGGTTTCTGCCATAAGCTACAGTAGTTGCTAGATGGATAACACAGTAACAGCCATTCTCTTGGCTTCAAAACTGCAAGCTAAACATTTTGCAGAGGGGTTCTCTTACAGGAACTCTCTCAGCATATTCAAACACTTGTAGTTTTTTGTTTGTCAGAGTAAATTATCTGTGCTGCGTACCCCATGGACTTCACATAAATAAAGTTCCTAAAAAGCCAAATAGACATTTAATATAATATTATTTAAGACCATACCCTTCTCATTTTTCAATATATTTTTTTTTAAATTCTTATGGGAATCAATTCTTGTAGCTAAGCTAAATTTGACCAATTTATTTAGCTATTTCCTTTATTATATTACAACTTTTTCTAGAGAAAAGACAATTCATTATTATGAATTGTATGTAAACAATGTGTATATATCCATTCATAAAATGTGGTGCATCAACTTTTTTAAAAATGGTGCCCATATGCTTACAGGAGTTTGTCTCTTTTTTGTTACTACCAACATCATTATCTAGCGAATCATTTCTGTTAGTTTTTAAACCTATGTGAATTTAGTAGCTTTGCATCAGATAATACTAGCTTGAGATTTGCTAATCTCATTTTACAAAACAGCTAGGTGGCTGTTTTGTAAGCCGCCTTTGCAAATTTTGCTGGTACTAGTCCATTCAGGGTGGCAGGCCCAGAGGCTTGTTCACATGCCTAGATACCAGGCTGTCCTCTCTATTTAAAAATGAAACCAAAACAGAGATTTAGACATACATAGCAAAGAATCTTGACTTCATGTACTTTTTGAAGCTAAATGCATAATTGGGAGGAATGAGCCATGTGTCAGTTTAACTAAATTTTATTAATCATCAGGCTTATAGGCTAAATTGTGTTATGCAGTTTTGAAGAAGATAAGTTCCGCAAATGTGTAAAGTTTCTCTGTGACTGAATGGAGGCATGCTGTTTTTCTGTTCTTCCCACATTCTTCATAGGTTTAAATGGCTTAGGCCGATAACTTCAGTTTTGGGTAATCCAAGCATCCCTGTCTTCTACTAAATAAAACATGGTCAAGCCTGGAATGCTGATCAGATCCAGCAGCATTTAAAAATTGGATCAGTCCCTTGCTCTGTTCTGGGGTGCTCCAATGACTCTCCTGTCTCCAGGTAGGGCACATTCTGGAGAAAGTGCATCCCACGCACTGCTTCAAAAAGGGCAGCTTGGGGAAGACTGGTCCAGTTTTGATTCCCTCTACCCTTGATAGCTCTCCAACGTTACTTCAAAAAGCTTTGTGCCTGCAAACAGCCTGTGTGCCTTAATGCCATACCAGATAGCAATGTTTAGTAACCGAATCCAGCCCTTAAGTTCAGGGGTGGATTTCAGCTCACTTAAGTGTAGGTGACTATGTTTCTATGATACTCAGTGAAAATCTAATAAGTACAGTAGGTGGAATTCAGACATATTTATCATAGCCTAAGATAAACTTTCATTATCTGAATTTTTTGTTATCTGAATATCCTTATGGACTCATGATTGAATTGATCTGGGGCTTATTTCCATTTCTTAAACATGGGAGTCTAACACCATATGAAATACTTTAAGATATTCAAAACATCTGCCTGGGGTTGACAGACATAAGACGGGACCTATAGGAAACGTATGCCTGCGGGTGGGCCCAGCTCAGTGGGGCCCATGGTTGGGCAAGGCAGAGCTGTGTGGAGCTGGAGACTGGCCCTGCTACAGCATCACGGGGACAGGGACTGATGTCCCCAGGGGGGAGACATGGGGTCCTGGGCCATGGGCAGGTGGGGGAGCCCCAGTGGAGGATGGGCTGGGACAGTGAGGCCTGGTGGTGCCCTCAGAGTCCTGACAAACTGAATCTTAATCATCAAGTGATGGTAAATTGAATCCCAGGCTAGATGTTTCCCGTTAGGTAACAGTCATTGATGAGAACTTCCTAACTGTAAATTTTGGATGTGGTATTTACACACATTTGAATTTAGTTATTTACATTTCGCCCAAATGTAAATAAGAAATAAGTTTAAGAGCAGATCGAATGGAAAAAACTACAGAATGGAATGGAAAACTACAGAATGGAAAAAACTACAGGAAAAAACTAAGAGATAATAGCTCAAGGTTGTAATAGTATGAGATTCCCATCAAAAACAAGAGAAAGGAATCGGAACATCTCATTCAAGAAAGACTGAGACAGCTACAGAAGAAGACACAATCAAATAAACCAGGGGAACAAGACTTTAGACAGCTAATTCTGAACAAAAATGGCAAAGCACAAAAGTCCTGATATTTGACCACATATAAATAACTGAAGTCTGTATCTCAGTCTAAATTAGCTGTAAAGTGTACGCATTTCAGTCAGTAGAATTAAGGGTATTAAAAAAAAAAAAACCCTAGAAAACAGTTATATTATGCCTATATTAATATAAGAGATTCTCACATAGACTGTTCAATGGAAAGTCAAAGAGATTTGCTGATGTAAGGTTGCACATGCCTAGACTCAGATGATAAAATTTTAAGACACATGTAGCCAAGATTTCCTACACATTTATTTTTCAAAAGCATTAAAATCACTACAAATTTCAGAGGGACCAAAAAAGTAAATTTCAGAGAAATCTACCTGAAAGCTCCCTTATGTGAATAAGTATCTTACTCAACGACAGACCCATAGTGTTAGTAGTTTTGCATTAACACATTATTCAAATTCTAAACACATTCTTGAGGGGCTATTCTGTGACAGCCAAAAAAATAACTCTTGTTCAGGCACCCACAGACATGACAGAGTTAAGCAAGAAGCAATGAATGCAAATTTTACAGAAATACCCAGTGTGCATATCTGGAGATAATTTATGGTTTAGAGAATAGATCAGATGAATTTGAAAGGATCTGGAAGCAATTTCTAAAACACACGTGAAGGGATTCACTTAATTCTAGATCCAACACTTAACTGCTAGCATATAGCCTAACAACTTGTGTAACATATAAAGGTGCTGACTGTCTGAGATAATGCACTTTTTTTATTCTTTTTTCATTTATGACTTACCATTTCTTTTACCTTTCAGTGTGTGCATGGAGAAGTTTTTAGCACAATCCAAAAAAGATACCAATAAAAATTATGGCTCTTGTCATGCCAAGACTTATTTGTGGCAGTAGTGGGTTACTTGCTAGCTAGACAAAATGAATGCTGAGAAATCTTACTTTATAAATTGGAATTCTAAAAATATTGACTTCAGTATGAACTATTGTGGCAGCTATGATTATTCTAGCTTATTTCTAGCTACAGCATCATGACTTTTATAAGGACCTGTTGTTTCTGAAAATATTAGTGTACATTTTAAAATTGAACATTTTCTGTGCTTCTTTGTGGTTGGTTTCAACCAGCATCTATTTAATTTATAATGCATGTTTTCCACTAATTCTGGTACACTTGAAGTGGATATAAGATTGTATGTGTTATACATATTTTTTTTTCATTCAGTAATACTCTTTCATGTTACCTAAAGTCATTCTGACTTCTCAAAAACTCAGACAACAGACCTTGAAGAACTTATTTTCTTATTAAAAGTAATGTTGTCGACTTGAAAAAAAAAAATCATGTCATTTTGGCAGAATCTTATTCAGGTACACTGCATGCACAAAAGCACTGTGTAGTTCTGTTATTGTGTCACAGCAAGAGCACAGTCTCTTCTGTTGATCATTTCTGTTAAAACTGCACAGGTTCTTAAATATGTAAGATTACTTGTGTTTGCAGGAATGAACTTTTGTAAAATACAGCTATACTGCTTTCTTCAAGCCTTATTCAGTGATCTGGAAGCTGTTCCAATGAATTATTCTAACTAAGCTCCAGCTCTTGTGCTGGTGAGGACAAATAAAGTGTGGGAGGTCTCAACTACTTGGTTATTAGTCTCTACCAGAACCTGCCCTTTCGTATATTAACTCGTTTAATTTCAGTGAAATCCATCAAACATAACCTATATTTTTCCTATAATTAATGTTAAACTATTAAATCTCACATTTGTTTTAAAAAGGCAAGATAAAGGAATTAACAACTTAGTTTTCCAGACCTTGGCTTTGCAATGGAGATTTCATATTGTCAATATTTTTACTTACCTTTCTCCTGTCTCCTTCATCAGCCTGAGTATAGTCTCTTCTGATTTTATCAGATTACCAAATGATAGATTTTTATACCCCAGAAAATTTCTTCTCAGAAATAGCATGAAGTTTAGCTGGGAGCAGAAGTTCAGGGTCTGTTATCTCTTTGATAAAGCCTTCCTTGATCTGCTTAAAGTCACTCCTCCGAGTCTCTGTCCTGAGGTTAAGATCTGCAAACTAAAAAACCCATTTCACTGAGATGATTTCTTTCTTACTTCTGACTGCCTATAAATCCTCTTGTGGCACTAGTATTGATTAGTATGTCAATAAGTATTTTACCTGACTATCGTTCACAGTCTAATTGCCAATAATGGCACGTGAAAAGATATTACAAAACAGAATGGAATTTCTTTTATACTTAGACTTACTTATGAGTATGAGATTTCTCATCAACTTGAACCCCAAAGATTTGATGGGTGAAACCTTACACGGAAATCATTCAGCTAGCCAGTACAGTATGGCATCTTTGGTAGCATTTTCAGTCAGGACAGATGGATGATTGGGAGCGGGGTGGGTGGGGTGGGGTGTAGGTACAGGATGCTAGCACAGAAACAAATACATTTGAAATTCTTCCAGATGTAAAAACTTTTAAAACCTTTATTTTTTTCCTATATGAATATGGATAGATATTACAGTGGTATCTTGAATCTGACCTCTGGAATTGATTTTCAAAGTCTTAGTGGAGCTTAACATAGATCTTGGTGTGACTTGTCTTCTCTTTAGTAAGCTAATAGGAATAATCAATACATCGGTTTCTTTCCCAGGTTTTATAGGTTTTAAAGTATATTTCTTTCAGCACTTTTTCAAATTCTACATATACTGTGTATCATATTTACAGATGAGATTTTTCTTCAGTGATGACATTGTAGGGATTTGAGGGTCTCTCAAAAGCCAGACTAGAGTTGTAGACCTGAAACTCACTGACACAGAATTTGTTTGGTGATTGCCTCTAGTCTTGATCAACAGCTAATAAAGACATTTAAACTAATGTCTTTTATATCTTGTAACTATGTAGTAAAACTCAGATATAGATTTCAGTATATAAAGTATACAAACATGATAAACTGACAGCAGAGCCTTCTCTTCCCCATCTTGATAATACACAGTATTCACAATGTATTACAAAGTTGTTGTAGCCCAGTCAATTACCAGGACTATTACCTACAATTTTTATCTGAAATCAGGATGGGAGATAGATCTCCTTACTTATGCCTAACTGACATTTACAGTGGAGTGATAATATCACTTTTGAAAGATAAGAAGTGGTAGTGAATAATCTTTCAAGAAAGCTGCCAAGAGCTAATATTCAGGTTTAGTTATGAAAATCTGTAGGAAGGAGTTTTTAATCTATGCATACCATAATACATAAATTTTCAAATCCAGATCTTGTTCAGTGAAATAGTACATAAGGCAAATACTTCTTTTTTCTTTTTTTTAATAGGGACAAGGTACCAGCCTCAAGAAGTCTTTGTCATCGTTCTGACTACTTGCTAGTTGGATGAAACGAAAAAAGAAACTTGGAGCTGATGTAAGGTACAGGTAGCTATGAGCTTGACTCTAAACCATTGGTGCATAAAGTGTAGAATAAAGTATTGCTTTATTTCTACTCAAGTTTGTCTGGTGCAAAGAGTAATTTCAGGCTAAAATAGCAAAAAGCGGTACCTTCCATTCCTTAATGTAGAAAAAAAAAATTCTTAAAAACCAGGTTGCAAACCTCTTTTCAGGGTACAGTACCCCACAGCAATCATTGAGCATCACTGTTTTCTTCTTCTCTTAATAATCACCATGGACCATTTTGTGAGGAAGCAATGTAGCACACTGCTCTTGAAGAGATGTTTCCCAGTGTGACGTGTCTTAAAGAGATGTTTCCCAGACAGATGTTTCCCAGATCTTAAACATAGGGTTTTAAAGGTGTATCTGGACACTGCGGAGTATGTCTAAACATCAAAATTTCCCAGGGAATTTGTAACCCAAATGAAAAGCAGCCAGCTTTTTTACTATTTTCTTAAAGAAAATGAATATTTCTGGGGATTTCTTTTTTTCCTTTGAAACTGCCAGCTCTGGCAATTTATTCTAGTATATGCAGTTAAGATGAATTAATTGTCTTACACATAACATTGCCATTCTTTTTTACTTAATTTTTCCTCTTCTTGTAGCAATAAACCCTTTTACCAAACTCCATTCTAATGTAACTATGTTGGGTTTACCACCACAGAATTGTGAGTGTATAGTGTTGACAAAATTGCTGAGCACAATAAATATTTCAAATTTTGCCAGCACCTTCAACATTTCCCTTAAGTTTCTTTTTTGACTCAGAACCCAACCTCCCAGTCAGCAGCAAAAGCCTAACCTAGTACCAAACTGCTTACTTCAGTTGTGAATTAAATTGTGCTAAGAGGTTCCTTTTTATGCAACACAATAAATATGGCTAACAATATTTTCAGGTTCAGCAAGTTCTCTTTCAAGCCACTCCATGATTCTGCCTCCACTGAAAACACTAAAAGTGTTTTCAGAAACATCATCACCACTGCAGAGTTACGTGTGTTGTAATCTGCCATTTGTCTGCATCCACAAAAATTATTTTCCCATTCATTTATGTTTACGTGTCATAATATTCGTATTTTGTGTAGCCTTCCAAACAAAACTTCTTGAATAGCTCATGTAAACAGAACTTGAAATGCTGCCTCTGCAACTGAATTTATGCCATTGAGAGTACTGTGGCTGTAAGTTTTTCAGCTTAGTAATATGTATGATGATAGAGATAGTGGCTTTGAAGTCCCTTGTTGGAAGATTTGTGGATAGACATGCCACAATATAAACATATGCCTTAAAACATGAAAAAGCTCAAGTTCATGGAAACATGATCATTTTACAAAAAGATATTTGTTAGAAGCTATGTGATTTTTTATGTACATTATCATTACTAATGTGCTATTGCACATGTATGTACATTCATGACAGTCTGTAGGTTCTTTATTTAATTAAATTATTTTGATGTACCTAAAGGATCAGAGAAGCGATGCACTATGATTTTATAGATTTTAAGTATGAAATGCTCTCCTTGTGCAAAGGGAGCAAAACTTACCCAATTGACTAAAGAGATGTAGGTAAGTCATCATGGTCAGTGAAACGGATTATTCAGCCATCCATGGGAGGTAATCTTAGGGTATTGCTCTGTGGTATAGCAAACGTTTTTCAGATAGAGGGTTTTGCAAACCCTTTAAAGACAGCAATACCCCATTAAAGTTCTCTATGTTAGGTTGTTTTTTTTTTAACGAAGACCATCCAATAAATTGGCACATTTTTATAAGGTTTGAAGAAAAAGAAATTAAGGTTTCAAGGCAGACATAGTACTTACACTAAGTAAGCAACTTTTAATGTCTATACTACAGTGTCTCTAGCTTCACACTAGTCTTAGAAACAAATCTTTTAGATCTATCAGAAACGTATCTCTGAATTTCTTTTCTATGAAACCTGAAGAAAACATTCTTTTCATGGCAAAATACAATTCCTTCTTTCATATATGCTAAAGCACAGACGATTTGCCAAAAAAAAAAAAAAAATCATACAGGATGGATTAACTAAATTACTTGTGTACAGGACAGAAAAAATAAAGAGCTCAAAAAAAGTTCTCACAAATGTTCCGTAACAGTCAGAAACTCAGGAAAAAAAGAAAAACATATTGATGATTTTTAATTTCACTCAAAGCAGATAATTAGTGGATAATTTTTAAATTAAAAATAATTGAAAGATATTGTTACAGACAGCTAGAACACTGGCAAATGGCAAAATTAAATGAAAAAAGTCTCATCATAGATATCAAAGTCAGAATAGGAACATGAACATAGGTGCAAATTTTAGGGTTTTAAACTCTTTTTCAGAAACTACAGTCTGGGATACATTTCAGACATGATGATTCTGGGATGATTGAGACAGCCACAGTCAGGTTTTTAAATGATGTAGCTGAACCCCATGCTTGGGGTCTTCACCCAAGCACAGCTTTTTTGGGAGTTTATTTAGATTATAGGTGTAGAATTTTGATTTGTACCCTTCCATATAGCTTTTCATAGGGCATGGCTACAGATCTGATTTTAGTAACATGGTTTAGTTTGTATCACAGAAACCCATATTACTGTCTCTAGAAGTCTCCAGCTCAAATTCCCTGTGTCTGCCAAGATAAGGGCTGATATGTATAAAATTGTGCAACCAACACATATATAAGCTTACATGTATGCCTTGGCTTTGCAAATTTATGTAAATTTTTGCAAATCTATTCTCTCAGCAGAGCCAAAGGTGAGACTGAAGGGAAACAGCCTAATGTGGCTCCTTTGACATCTGGAAAAGCATTCAAAAGATTTTTCTTCAACATACAGAATTTACTGCCCCTTGACAACATAGTTTTAATCCAGCAAAGTAATTTAAGGAGGTAGTATTATTAAAGTCAGAACCAGAATACTTACAGAAATGCTGCTCATCCACACCTACAACTTCTTTGCACTGCTGAAACAGAAGATTCCATCCAGCCTTAGTATATCACACCAATATCCTACCTTACCTTCCTAAAACTTTATTAAAAATGCCTGCCAGCAACTCCATCTCTTTCAGAGTGTAGCATCCCCAGCTTGAACAAACCCAGTGATTGATTATGGTAATCTGCCACAGGCTGAGAGCAGTTAGTACATCTCAAGTCATTACATTTTATTTACCATGTGGTTTGGATTTTATTTTTGCATTTCTTATTAGCCATAAATTCATTTTTCAGGTTCACCACAAATAAAAAAATAGAGCATGGGTTAAAAAACATCTGTAGTTTATCTATATGGAATACATGAAAGGAAACATATACATAGTGTAATAGTAGTTGCAGTAATCTCGGTTAGGCATTCATCAAATTCAAGGAACATCAAGCTTTTAGCTACCCAAAAAATTACATAGAAAAAGTGGAACAACAAACTGCAAATTAATCACATAATTTATTAAACATACTGAAGTATAATGGTCCTATTACAAGATATACATCAGAAGCCAGATTTGGGTACACTCATTTTCGTTACATAAATCTTGACTCCACAAAAGTCATTTAATATTAGTGGTGTATTGACTTATGAGACAAAATTATTCAGAACGTATCTACTCAGCATTAGCAATCCCTTGATAGGTGCAAATGTGCAGCAATGCAAACCCAAGTTTCATAGATTTAGAAAACATGGAGCGGAGACACCATGCAAAAGTATCAAACTTAATTTGATCCCTTGTAGCTGTGCTACCTGGGTAACAAAAGACTGTCAGCATCACTCTTCATTCCAGATTGCACTTGTAACACACAGCCCGAGTGCGTCCCAGTATATGAGATCTGGTGTTTGCAGTTGCAATGCTGACAAAGCCTGATCATAATGAGACTTCACAGTATTAACAAGTAATAATAGAGAGAGAGACACAGTTCACACAGGAGTTTGCCTTTTTTTCTCCCTAGGTTTTACATTGTTTATATTAGATGAAATATGCTTTATTTCAGCAATATTCCCTTAGCCTAGGGTAGACTACCTTCTCCTTAATATGCCAACTATTTTGGGCTAATGTTTCTTCATGTGTGTGTAGAACTCAGGTGGACTTTGCTTGAGATTAAGACACCTAAATGTAGACACCTAGATAAGAATATCTACATATAGGCACTCACTGTAAGCAGTGGAGATCCATGGTTCAATTCAGTTGTTCAGACGTGGACACTTAGTCCCATCTGGGATGCACTGGGGTGTCCAAGATGTCTGCATGAACCTGGCAAGTACAGCAGAAAATTTACAGGAGTTTCCAGCCTTCTGGGTGGCAGCTGGAGGCCAGGTGGGCGACTTTATGCATCGCAAATGGCACTAAGTGCCATGTGTAGGCAACTGAATCTCATCCCAAAAGCAATCAAATGGAAACTGATAGGGATGACCACCTTGAGAGAAAGGGTCTAAGCGAGCTGCACAAGCACAGGCCGTTAGGATCATTTGGAGTACTGTCGGGAACCCGCCCTGACTCCTGGCTACTGCTGCAAATGAACACAAGCTGCCCACACAAAATCTCCATGCATATGTCTTAGACATTGAGATATCATGCATCAAGATATTGAGATACCTTGCTTTCACAGGGAGGAAACCTGTGCAGGCAGGCCAGAGAGGACCCCAGTACAGTCCTAATGCTGGCATGCTAGGGACAGTGAGGGCTCTGGGAGCCCGTAACTCACCCCAGCTGGCACATTCAGCCTGGGTGCTGGCAAGGGAATGCACAGAACTTCCGTGGTCACCATATGCATCCTCTACAGCACTTACTACGGTATGTCCTGGTAAACGTAATGTTACACAGATTATGGATACAACTTTTATGGACTCTTACTATGAGAACATTCACAATACAATTCTAAAATGATCTCCAGACATTTATTTGGGAGAAAAATTGCATATTTACTGGTAATCAGAATGAGACCTAAAGGATGATGCTGATCTCCTCTGAACATTTTATATAACAGGTATCACTTTTTTTTGTAAATACACAGAGTGGACATTAAGGATTGACTGCAGTCCTCAACAATGCAGACAGTAGACTGAGCAATAGTGTTAAATTCCAGCTATGAAATGAAAGTATATGTGTTAGGAATCAAGCAGAATATAAGTAGCATACTGTTCAAAGTTGTTAAGATTTTGATATACATGCAGGAACGTGCTGAAAATATGCTCAGATAGAATTAATTTTCTGTCTGAAAAAGATATTGTAAAAGGTATATGTAATGGAAATATTGTTTAAAAAATCACTTAGAAGTGTAAACATACAGACTGTGTAACAACAGAAGAGTGAAGACATGAAGTAACAGATCAAAAAAGGGATTCAATAGATTTTAGCAAATATTTTTTTGTATTTAAATCTTGTTTTGAGCCCATTATGAATAATATAAGTATTAACCAAGAGTAACTTAAACAACTCTAGTTGAACAATTGAAAAAATTTCAATCTTTCTTAACTACCCCTCAGCAAAACAGAATTTTCTTCAGTATTTTTTTTTCCTAGAATAATGTACATAAATCATAACATTCTGTATTGCCATTAAGAACGAATGGAATAAATCCATAATTTTGGAAAAAAAAAATGTTGTGTTTAAATCCTCTATATTTATACTCTGCAAGATAGTGTCTTATTTTATGATAAAGATAAAATCTGTTTCATCATTTCTAAGTTCCAAACATATACTTTAAAAACAACAGAAAAATATACCCTGTTCTTTCCATATAATGTAGATAGAAACTTTCCAGAAACACAATTCAAAATCTGATTTATTGTGTTCAAAATTGTCTCCTTTTTTTTGGTAATTTTTAATTTGGCCTTGTGATAAGAAAAGTTTTCAGAGTTTTTTTCCCTGGTAGCTTTGAAAAATTGGTCAAAGGACATTTGTCCAATGCAGAACAATTCAGAACAATTCGTCCAATTCAGAACAAATCCTGCCTTGTAGCATTGGACTAAATATTTTTTTTTCATAGCATTTGTCCATATAGAGGTGATCCCATGAAACCGCATGAAGCTTTGCAATACCATTTAAATTTCCAGTGATTTTCAAAGACCATCTAATATTCAAAACTTTGGAGGTCTATATTAAACTGTCTGCTGTGGAACTGACCTCAAAGGAACAATAAAGAATTATGCAGTTCTCTCTCAACTTTTGTTGTTGGCTCATACACAATGTTACACTTTACATAGCTCAGTCAAATAGATCTGCAAGCAAGGAAGTTGTAGTAAATTGAAATTACTGTGAATCTAAGAGATTAAGTACTGACACAAGAGGAAAAAAATATATATGCACATTTTTGCCTCCTTATTTTGGGACTTAATCCAGCTTTCACTGAAACCTGTGGGAATTTTTCCATAGTCTTCTGAGGCTTTGGAAGAAAGTTTATTATGTCTGCCTTTGGTATTTCTAGCATTCATAGCATGCTGGTACCCAGGACTTGCATTTTCATAATCACATGAAATCTAATTTTCCTTACTCACTTTTGAAACCAGGGGAAATACCCACAAAATTAGATGCAGTTTCTTATGAGTAAGGATGTCATAATCTTGTCCTTGGTATTTTACAAGTTAAAAGCTCCAGTGTGTTTTGGTTTTTTGTTTTTTTTTTTTCTATTATTATTCTGTAAATAAAATGGAAGAGCATGTGATGGTCTTACTTGTAAGTAGACAGACAAGAATATATATCCTATTCAAAAATCTAAGAATGAGAAAATAAAGTGTAAAATTATAATCTATCTAAACTAGCTATTACCTACAGCCAATGTGACCTTGACAAGAAGAACAAATGTCTGTTAGATCAGTAGAATCTTAAACAGTATTTAATCCAGACTTATGAATTAAAAGATAACAGTTATTAATTTTGTTGTCCTCTGGTGCATCTCCTATTACACTATAGAAATATCCTTCTGCTAGAAACGCTATTTACCATTTTTTGCAATGTACTTTTGTATCAGACTTTAAAGATTTGGGTAACTCAAATAGTGAATTATCAGAAGAAAATTATATAGTCCTTTTAATGCTTAATGTCTCCCATTAGCACCACTTCTACCAAAGACACAAAATGATGATTACGAGTGGAGCATTTACCAATAACACAGACATGAGAAAGGAACTAAAACCAAGGAGGAAACCACTTTGTCATTTAAATTTCCCATTGTGATAGGATATATGGCTCAGAAAAGCTAGGCCACTAATTTGTTCATCCCATACACTTTTATTTGCTTGTTAACTAATTGCCCTGAACAACTTTTTTACTGGTAAATGTTAATTACATAGTGATGACTCCATAACTTGCTTCTAGCAGTACACACACATTTAAAATCCCTGCTCTCTTATGAATAGCTCCTGAATTCTTTTTTTTTTTTTTTCATGAAAATGCATTGCCAGTCCAGTTCATTCTTCTTAACCCATAAATAAGACTGCAGTCCTGGGAGTTCAGCATGCATTACTGAATTTTAGCCTAAAACAAATGCTCCACAAATATTATCTGGTTAATTTTTATAGTCTTTGCATTCCTCATTGTGAAACAACAATACAGGCTACCTTAGCCTTTCTCTTTCAATACCCTTTCAGCCTGTCATGTTATTGTCCATGCCCATAAAGGAACTTAAGTACCTAAATGTTTTGTTAGGCTTAGCCACTTAACCAGAATTTAAGCAAGGTTATAATACGATCATAGTGTGATTTAAATCCTCAGATCCCTAGCTAACCTTCAGGAATCTAATTCTGTATTAAAGATGCCCCAAACCCAGTCCTTTTTCTCTGCAAGCCCACAGTCTTCACATACATTTCTTTCGTAAGATCTGTTGTTCTCCACAAATTGAGTCTACTTCTAAGTTTCCCCAAGAAGATCAATCTGGAAGGTATTATATTGTATCCAGCATGCCATAGACAGTGTTTAAATTGCTTTACCACTTCAAAGGATTGATGGTTCTGCCTCCCATTTCCTAGGAGCATGCCCCAGCTATCGGGCTGTAAGGCTTAGTAGGATAGCTGATTCACTGTACTGATTTTGGCTGGGGTAGAGTTAATTTTATTCATAGTAGCTTGTATGGTGCTATGTTTTGGCTTTGTGATAAAAACAGTGTGGATACCACACCGATGTTTTTGTTATTGCTGAGCAGTGCTTACAGCGTGTCAAGGCCTTTTCTGTTCCTCACACTGCCCATCCAGCAAGTAGGCTGGGGGTGCACAAGAAATTGGGAGGGGACATGGCCAGGACAGCTGACTCCAACTGGCCAAAGGGATATCCCATAACATATGGCATCATGCTCAGCAATAAAACCTGAGGGAAGAAGGAAGGAGGGGAGGCCTTTGGGCTTTATGGCATCTGTCTTCCCAGGAAATCATTACATGTGATGGAGCCCTGCTTTCCTGGAGATGGCTGAACACCTGCCTGCCCCTGGGAAAGAGTGAATGAATTCCATATTTTGCTTTGTTTACATGCATGGCTTTTGCTGTACCTTTTAAACTGTCTTTATCTCAACCCATGAATGTTCACACTTTTACCCTTCCGATTCTCTCCCCCATCTGACCAGGGGGAAGTGAGCGAGCGGCTGGGTGGGGCTTAGTTGCTGGCTGGTGTTGAACCATGACATTCACTTTGTGTACAAGTGATGCTTTATTCAGCTAAAAGGCAACTGAAATGAAATACAAGACAGCTACTTTCACCAAGAGTATGGGCTATGCACCTGTGTGGAAAACTGCATCTAGATTTCTGTCCCCTCTCCCAAGACTGTTGATGAAGTCTGTGAAGTGTTTAGGAGTGGAGAGTTCACTTCTGGTGCTTCTCGCTAAATGGGTAGCAGAGCGGTAACAGAAGGCCTTAGAGCCGCCAGAAAAGATGGAGCCCTCTGTGAGGACAGTTGACTGGATGCTTCAGACTGCATACCTGCTCTGTTATAGTTTAAGATAAATATTTTTAAACTGAAAACAGCAATTATTTATGTTTGATAGTAAATGACATCAGGAGGGAAGGTAAGGTGTTTGGCAGGAAAGATTACCCTACACAGTGCCAGAACCTGCAGTGATGTCTTACAGGTGCCAGAAGGGAAAAACAGAAAGGGACAACACAAAATGCCTCTGTTTTGCAGTAAGGAGTGAGCTGGAATGTTGCTGAACACTTTTTTCCACTTCAGAGAGGTGGCACACAGCAAGTGTTCTTTTAGGTGGCCAGCAGACCAGCAGATATTGGCACATAGATATTAGTAAACTAAGCAGAACAAGGAATCATTCTCTGGCCCTGAGGCCAAGTGGTGTGGCACAGCTACCTCTGCACAGCATAGCACTTGGCTACAGATCTTTTCCAGGCTTTATGTGGTGCACTGCTGCAAGGAGACCTGGTTGTTATTTTTAATCTATTTTTATCAGTTCAAAGTCTCTGGAAAATATTCTACAGCTGACACTGAGATTACACAATACCTACACTGAAGACCTGCAGCACAGCATAAAAATACATGGGGGAGTTTGAGGATTCAAAGCCTGCTGAGACAGTGCTAGGGAACGAAACAGAGCAGAGGGACCCACACAGAGCAGTGTTGTCCATAATGCCTTTTGGGACTGTTCCTTGGCATATACTATCTTCAATTTGTGCTCAGACAAAATTTGAGAGAATGCTGTTTGGCACAGCCAAAACTGTAGCGGTGATGACACTAAGAATTTAGTCAAAACAATCACAGGTTAGTGCTAAAGACCATCCTCTGGCCCTTTTTTAGTTTTTTTAACATAGACGTAGTCAGCAAGGGTTTGGTTGAAGTCACAAAAAAAAGCTGGTGAGAGCTGCCCTGTTTGAACTAGGACAGACAATAAAGTTCTTACGCCAAAGCTAACACAGTTCTTGCCAATCTAGTAAAGTTTTCAAGCTAAACCAAAGGCTTGGTACTATTCACGGGATATAAGCAGAAGGACAGATTGGCTACATAGAGGTAGTTAGTGTAGACATCAGCATGCTGGCCTTTCCTCACAGTAAGTGCACGCTTGTTTCAATGCAAAGACGTTCCACAGGTCCAAGGTATCATCTTCCCCCCATTCTCATGATGTAATCCTCAGTCTTGCACTCTTTTTTTGTACACTCTGTGTGTGAAAAGAGTTTAGTCTGTATCACAGACTCAGATCTACCCTCTATAAGTGTGGTAAACGTAGCCCATATAAATCCATGCAGCAGTGAAACAAAAGTAAGGTTCAAAAGTTTTCCAGGGAGACTGTGACCTCCATCTGGATTTAAAGTAACTGTGGGGATTAGCTAGATATTCCCTTCACTACAAAAACAAATGGACAACACTGAATATATCTTCTATACAGATTCTAACATGCAGTGTTTGAAAAGACAATAGATCTTTTGAGCTTCCAAAGCTTTTAGGACTGACACAACAAATTCAAAAAGAGCTGATCTACAGCTCTAATATGTGTTGATTCATCACATGCTAAACTGACAGCTGCAATAGAAATGGCCTTTGATTTTAGTTGCTCTGTTAGGTTTTTTGGGAGATGGGAGATTTGATGACACATAGTATCATTACTAGTTTTTTACTGCTCTTAAAAGTTCATCCTTATTTTTCAAATCCTAAAGTACAGATTCTGCAAATTCTAAAAGCATTATTTATCACTGTTCAGGTCTTTATCACCAAATGTTTTTCCCTCTGCAGTAACTGTCCTTGTGATTTGAAAAATTAAGTCTTTCCATTAGCCCAGCCCAGCAATATTTTTTCCTCGTTATTTGGTGTTCCCAGAAGACTTCTCATTATTAACTTCTTTCTTACCTCAGACTTCTTAGAAAATCTTCCTCTAACATCTCTCTGCTTTATCTCAGCTTGCTTTTCAACATTAGCAAGTAGCACATATTTCAATAACAGTTGGAACTGTTAACTAGAATGCCTTCCTTTTCAGCTGAGCAACAACACACCTCTTTTGACTTATTCTTTAACATTTCTCTTATCCTCTTTCATAAGCTATAACATTTGCTTTCTTTTGTCTATACTCACACACAGTTCTTCTAGACTGAGTGTCTTATTTGTAATTTTTCCTCCTCTGACAAGGAACTACTCATTTCATTTTCATTTTCATCTACTTCATTAAGCACAACTAGTGTTGGTATTTAAAGCACTAGCATACGGCAACAATTAATTATAAACAGTCAAGCTGCTTTGCCAAAAGATAGGAATTGTTCAGTTAAACCAGAGGAACAGACTATGAGGGCAACTAGTACTGCATAAGGAGGTCATCTGTACTATTGCTTGTGATCGCTTGTATTAAATCAAACGGCTAGCATTTTGAAACAAGCTATTTGGCCTTCCACCTTTTCTGCTGTAGCCTCAAAGAAAATGAAAACTATCCACTACCCAGCACTCCTACTATGCCTACCCATAACTGAGTGCTTAGAAGTACATCACGTGTCCCAAAAGTCAAAAAAGTCAGTTCCATTTAATAAATACTGACATAAGCTGTAGCTTTGTGCAGAAGACATATGTACTGTCTTTCAAAATGTCCCTCCACCTCACCCTCTTCACTCTTTATCATTTCAGATTCCTCATGAAGATGTTGAACCCTGATCTAGTCCCATTTCTTCTAACCATCTTTCCTGTCCGTTGACAACAATGCCTTCTTAAGACTGCACAGGTAAACTAAATTCCTTCCAATAAAAGTAATTTTTGTGAATTTCACAACTGCTTTGCCATTTGGCAGTAAGAGCATGAAAGCCTTCCTATATTTAGGAATAATCTTTTGTTGTTTCTTGCTTCTCGTGAACTGTCACTGTTCTGTTCCGTTGTTCTCCAAGGTTTCGACCTTAGGAGGAATTCAGAACCTCTCCTGATCCAAACGACACCTAAATGCAAAGCAATGAAGCACAATATATAGGGCAAAACCCAGGATCTGGAAGACAATGACTGTATTGGACCCAGGTGCAACAATGTTCCTTATTTCCACACATTTCATCCAAAAGTTGAAATCCAAGTATATGAATTGGTGGCGCTGCGTGAGCAGGAGGGTTGGACCAAATTACCTCCAGAGGTCCTTTCCAACCTCAACTGTTCTGTGATTCTGTGATATATCTGTTTGTTGAGTCTGGGTTTATGTGGGTTGACTATAAAAAAATCTGTTTTAAAGAAGAATCAGTGAAAGACAATGCTCTAGATGACACTGGATTACAAGAAATTGCGGGGTCTGGACTTCCAAAGCAAAGAATATTTCAGAATAAATTTCTGGAACAGAGGTGGATTTTCCCCTAGTTTTCTTTCTGTTGACAATGAATATCTGGTGAGACAGAATTTTAATGGAGCTTTTGAGTGAGCTTTCTGCACAGCACATGAGCTGCATATTACAAGTGTCCTCTATATTGGAAACCTTTCTGAAAATGATTGGATTCTTTCAGAATCTATTTTTAAGCTTTATGGGAATTTGAACTTGTATCCATCCAGTCCAATCAGTACCAGTGGGATGTCCCACAAAGCTTTCAAAATGTGTCATTCAACCATGGTACATTCTAAGAAGAAAACTGCAGCAGAAGGCATTTAAATCAATGCTAGTGTGGAAAAGAAGCAAGAGTTCAAAACTATACTCAATATAATGTGGCTAATGTGGATTTGTTAAAGCGTTTGTATGAGAGGTGGTTCCTCCAGCTCGTTCCCCTTCTATCTCTCCAATCAAATTTTACCTAAACTGGAAATAAGATGTAATTTAGATTCATTACTAGCAAAGAATATTCTGGGATATGTGTAAATGCTGATAATTTCTGTGCCATTCCTACAAAGTCTGTAAAATAAACCAGTAAAAACTGCAGAACTTTAAATGCCTTAGTAGTGGGCCTTCTCATTTTGATTCCAACAAAATATATGAGTTTCAGATTAAATATCAGAATTGTGATTTTACTTTTTCAGACTATTTTAAGTATGCTGTTTGTCCTAGAGATAGAGATAGATTGTTTTTCTTTCTTTCTTTCCTTTTTTAACCAGATTATTTCTTTTCATTGTTTCTTCAGAGTATAAAGAAGATGTAACTGTTAGAGCATGTATTGTGTTCGGACAAAATACATTCAGACTTTTCAGATAAGTGGCTTATATGTAGAAAAAAAAAGGAAGATTGGAAAAAACACCAAGGACAAGGAAAGGGAATTCATACTAAGTGGCCTTGCATCACACAGGAGAAAGAAGAAATCTCCAAAGCCTGCAGTGTGATACTTAAGAGGAGTAATAAAGCAAACAAGAGTAGAGAGCACAATAGCAGAGTGCACAAATGGCATGAGTACATAAAAATAAAGAGAAATTAATGAAATGTTCTTCTAAAAGAGACTGAATTATAAGTGCTATTCATATTTCTAGTTACCTCTGACAAGAGCTTACTGGAAAGGAAAAGTGACAGTAGGGAACACAGAGGGTAATATAAGAACTTAGGCTGTAATAATAATAACTATTCAGACAGTTAAGAGAAAAGTCTGTATAGGAAAAAAATGTGGTATTAGCCTATTGTAGTGGTGGCAAAATTCTGAAAACAGTTGAAATTACTCTGAACCTTAGTCAGGGCTATTATGTACTAACACCAGAAAGTTACAGAGAAGACTTCTTAAATATTATGAAATGTTTTCAAAGTATTTACATTCATTTGTGAACAAATATGTATGCACTGACTACTACAAAGGAATAAACCAAGGTTATAGTGTATAGATACATACAACATACATGCTCCTGCCTTCAGACGCACCACATTTCTAGGAGTCCACTTTTAAAAGATATAGCTGTAAGATTCGTAAGAAGGGGCATTTCATGCATGGGAGGACATATTGACTATCTACAGTGATAAGCAGTAAAAGAGCAAAGGATGAGCGCAAGCGAAGTGGCATCAACTAATTTGTATCCACATTGCTTAGCTTTAGATCCCTGTAGACAAGTTTTGTCTTGGAGAGAGCCAGCCCAGCCCGGAGCCAGAGAGCAAGCTAACATTTAGTCAGCAAGGGCAGTCATGGGTCCACTCCCTGACCACTCTTTATCCAGTAACACACACACATATCCTGTAGAGGACAGATTAGAGAGGTAACTGTTTGCCTTATTAATTGTTCATGTAACTGAAGAATACTTGTAAACCACCTCTTTAATGTTTCAGCTGTGCTGTATCACAGTGCCTTTCTCTCCCCTTAAAAACATAGTCCCACAACAGCCTTTCTTTCTATGATCAAACCATGCATTTTTCCTTCCTTTCAGTGTACACCAGTTTACAAGTCCAGTTTTTTCAGACCTGTATCACCTCAATGAATTTGTAACTAGTAGAAGAGGAGACTAGAGGATCTATATTTGAAGATACTGAAAACTAAGTTGATTCACATTAGAGGAAGCTGAAGAATTGGATCCCTACACCACCCCCATCAGAGCTGGGTAATAACTCATGCTATGGTATAGAATTACACTGTCAATGTGTAGCTGAAATATAAAACTCATCCCTATTAGATAGAAGGAAAGAAAATGTAGAAACAGGCTTTGTTTTTATAAGCTTCATCCCAAATTTAAAGTGAACACAAAAGTTCTAACATAGGACAGCACTAAAGTAATCTACAAGCAGAGCATCATTACCTGAATCAATAAAGTTGACTATACTATAAAGAGAGTGTTAGGCTTAATAAGTCAGTCTGATCAATATTTAAAGACACAGTTTGCTTCAGTTATTTGGCTATTCCTAGAAATGCTTTTTAAATTTTATCTGCAATTCATCAATATCCTAGATAAAACTGTAATTCAAGCTCAAGTATTTTATGCAGCAAAATATTCTCTCTGAACTAATATATATTTGTGTATGCAGTGTAAAGAGCAGTTGTCTCCACTCTTTTCAGTTCCAGTTCTCTATAACACATGATTAATGATCTAAAGTACTGACCAATATTCAGAATCTTGCTTTATAAATTCAACTTGAATGTTTTAACATAATACTGTATATATTCCAAGCACTCAATAAAAAAGATTATTACCCATTATTATAAAGATAAGAGCTTACAAAATTCTTTATTTTTCATGAGATATAACTGAATCTGTAGCCACAGTTAATCATTTCACTGTAGATTGTAAGCAAAACTTCAATTTTATTTACAGCAATTATCCCATGAACATCAAAGGGATTATTCTTTTATATAAAAGTCTGCATAAGCGTAAGTGGTTTTAGGATTGAGGACTGAGTTTTTTGATAATGATTTTCCTTCTCTTTTTGTTTTACTCTTTGCTTAGTTGTGGCTACTAATCTGATGTCTTAATAGGTATCTTGCTAACCTTTTTAATATTTGTTAGCAGCAAATATATATATATAAAAGCAAGGTTCTAACTTGACATGAAAGTGGAATTTCACAGTGTCTTAAAAATACCATGGATTTTACCACCTGTTCATGAAAAATACGAAAGAAAAACAATTCAATTACATCTCTATCCCAGAGGAAAGTCGGGGGAGGGGAAAAGAATGTCATACACATTATTAAACAGATTTCATCACTGCAGATTTAATGAAAGATGCACCACACTGAACCCTGGCATTTCATTACTTACAAAAAAAACCCATATGCTTACAAGAGGGAAATCAATGAGACTGAGACAGCCAATAGTGCTGCAGCTTTAAAAAGTCTAGAGGAATAAAATTACTTTTGTTCATTTCAGTTATATGTACATAATAATGGTTTTTAACAATATTTTATTAATCTATGCTTAAAAAGAATTAATTTCCCAAAGTGATAAGGACAGCAATTGTTTTCTATCAAGAGTGAAAACATGATAAAATGAGAGAGAAATGCATAGACCAAAAAAGCAACAGAAACCTCAGCTAGTACTCAGAGAACATATTGCTGGGGAAAAAAAATCATTTTGTTGGTTGCAAAGCAGCTTGCTTGAACAGAAAACTCAGTTAAGGATATCTGTGAGATAGGGGTTGGATTTGTTATATCTGTTGTGATGCATCTCTTTGTCCTTTTTTTCCAAGGCAGTATGTAGAACATACAGGTAGACCGTCTGTGTTGTTCTGTACTCTTAAACAGAATATCTGGTAAGATGATTCTTATTTTAAATAAAGCAAATCACTCTCCAGCTGAGGACTTGAAATTGCTCTTGTGCTCTATGCTTTAGCTGGCTTCTTCTGTACCAGATAAAAAGTCCATAGTAAGTCCACAGAAGACAAATTTTTAGGATGTTAGAAATATCTGTTGAAAATTATGCCAGATAAAGGTCATGCCATAGAAACAATGTATAATTAAAATGTTGATGATTAACAAAAACAAAATGCATTTATCAAGAGCGAGTAAATAACAGATATTCAGAGAGATAACAGCAAGGCTATCGTTAATGTATTACAGTAATGGAGAGATTTCATCTCTTTGCCTCTGTTCATAAGACATCTAGTCGGAATATTCTCAGATATAACAACTATATCAAACTTACTAAAGGTACAACACTAATAAAAAAATAAAACCAAATAAAACCAGAGATCTGAAAAAGTGACAAGACAAAAACAAGAGAGTCAAAATGATTAAATTTAGTGACTTTCCAAACAGCAACATATGGAACCATGGCATAATATTAGATTACACTGGATTGCATCTGATTGTGATTAAAAATTAAAAATCAATCATTTATACAGGAATGGTAAATGCATCATAATTTTTTGTAGTTATTGTAGAGCATTAATGGTTTTAAAATTTTGTATTTGTGGGTTTTTGTGAAAGCATCTGAAAAGTTGAGATGTGGAAATCAAATATGCAGGGTAGTTCCTATAATGGTCGTTATGTAATGTAATGTAATGTACGTAAAGGCATTTAATATCTAGAGAATTATGTCCTCACAAGCCATTTCTTCAATAACTTGAGAATGAAACAATGTAAGAAAATTAAATCCAGACAACTAGAAGCTAGACTTCCATTTGAATAAACTGAGGAGACTGGCAAAGAGTTTTAGTACTTCTAAATCTTATCTTGCCATCAATTAATCATTACTATCAGGATTATTCTCACTAAAGCTTTTTAAGTACCCTAGATCACTGAAAGTCTTAACCTACAGTATTGGCTCAGCTACAATTTTTGTCAGAACAAGTGTGTAAGATTTGATTCCTCTTCAGCAACTTTGTTTAGCAGCTGTGGTTTTGTCACTCTTCTGACTCAAATCCAAAATACATTAAAAAACTAATGATAAAATTTTTAGGCATAGGAAATAATTTTTTCCAGTGCTTTATTACCTCCCCCCCCCCCCCCCCCCCCCCCCCATATAGGATGCTTACGTCTTGATTGTTCAGTCACTCTGTAGTTGTGGTGTTTCTTGGATTTCTCTGGCTACTCATTCTCACACTTTCTCTTGATCCTGTAATAACTTTCCTTTATGTTTATGGAAGACTTTGCAATGATTTGATGAACTATCATGACTGTCCACCCATTATGAAGAATAAATAATGGGAATAATCAATCAGTAATTGTACGGAAAATGTGGATCTTTAATTGTTGATACCTCGCCTGGAACAGATAGTTAATACACAATCTTTCCACCTACCAGTCAAGTCTTTCAGTTTACCTGCTACTTCATACATTAGATTGGTAGTTTTTCTGCTTTTCTGTACTTAGGAATCAATAGTCACTTTCATTTTATATGATCTTATTCCTTGACTAAAGCTTTATGCCTGTAAATTTCATCCCTATTTTCAGACCCTCTGGATTATTTGTTGTACTCGATAACGTATCTGGACTTCATAATCTGAAGAAAACTGCAGGAAGTTGTCAGGACATTCCTTCCTCCTTTCAGAATGTGGGAGAACAACCATGCTCCATTGAACTGATTCTATCAAAATTACACAGGGTGGCTTCCAGAGAGTAAATCAATTATAACTTCCTCAACCATCCTAAAGCTTCCTCTTAAACTACCAAGAGAAACCAGCATAGCAATTTGCCTCCATTTGATCTTCAGTTTCTGTAGCCAGACAATCCACTACATTCCTGTTTCTGTATTTTATTCAATGAACTCGTGACTTTTTTCTCATTCTCACTTGCTTTCTCCTCTCATCTGCTGCCTTTTGGGCCTTACCAGTCTTGAATTCTGTTTTGCACAATGTTTCAGCTCAACTGAAGAGCTGAAAGGTGGCTCCTTCCATACTAATTTATAATCTGGTACTGAATGCACTATCAGGGAAGATGTGTCTTCAAATACTTTCATGCTGAGGAGAGCACTGAATTCCACTCTCCAGTTCTCACCTTCTCCAAATTTCTGACTAAATTAAGTAATCTGGACTATTATTAAAAAGCTAAGTAAGAACACTATCAGAAACTTGTCTTAAAAGAGGAGACTGAAGTTTTACTCAGATTAGAAGAAACATGTTCTTGAGTGCAACAAACAGTTCCAGACCTGAATCCAGTCTCACATGGCTCTTAACTCAGTGGTAGTTATGCATCTAAGAGAGAAAGATTATTTCAAACATGCCTTTATCTTCACATTTTTGTTGGCTGACATAGCAATCTGCTTTTTATAACACTTCTACCAAAAGGCTGGGAAGGGTGCAGCTGAATATCTGTGTTCTTTACTGACTCTGGGTCTTGAACTTTCTCTTTAAGATGGAGATATCTATTCTTCCACCTTTTATTCTTTCTCATTTATATCAAAACGTTCTTTGAAGCATAAGCAGTTTCTTTAAAAAAGGCAAAGCCCAGTGAGAACCACGACATCCGTCAGGGTTTATACACGCTGTTATACACCGTTTACTTAACATTAATTTTAACCAGTCCATGAGGCACAGTCGTTGATTGATGAAATTAATGGTCAGTTGCTGGCTGATGCTAAGTGAAGCAGTATGATTCATATATAGCTATCCAGCTACAATACTAACGAATCACAGGTCACAGCTGCATTGCTTCAACATGCTTAACAAAAATGTATTGTTGACAGGGCAACCGGGGAACGTAAGGGATGGCTGCTTTTACTACACACCTCTATGTGAGGAACAGCCAGGGTACCTGAAGAGCAGTAAATTGGTCGCTTTCCTCCTTCCAACAAATCTCTTTTTAGCAATGGTACTTGAAGGTAGCCCGCTGAACTAATTTTCTGACTCTGCATCTTCTCTCATCTCCTCCACTGGTCTCCATTTGCACAGAGGACTGGCCATAATTTTGCTGGGGGCAGCTCTCCACTTCTGCAGAGATGGGCTATGGCAGTGCAGTTAACCAAAACACTTACTTTTGCTTCAGTATTTTTAACTCTCGAGTCTGTTTCTTATTAAACAAATAACATCAAGACGTGCTTATAGAGATTCTGAGCACTGGTCTAGAAGGCTTCACTTGCTTATTTTCAGGGGTAAGCGGCAGTCCTTTTTGCTTCTCTCCTCCATTAGCTTCCTTATTCCTTATGAGGTATTTCATGCTTGCTATCTTTATCAGGAAAATATTATTGCCGTGTTTCATATTGTCCATTTCTTTTTTACCAATCTTAACTTTATTCAAAAGTAAGCACTTTTCTACCACTTTTACCCTTTCAGCCAGCCTTGAAGGAAGTGACTTCCTGTGCCCCTGGTATTGAAATCACATAATCCAGTTGTTAATTTACCCAGATCCTCTTAAAATTAGTCAAGCTGCTGGATCCTAGTACTTTTAGCAGAAGGCTGTTCTAGGACTTCATTCGTCTCATAATTAGTATCTTCTTAATCTCCACTCTAAACATATTAAATGGCAAATTTCAACCCTGTTTCTGAGCCATTGTTTAAGTAGGTTTTCCCCCTCCTCAGTATGCCTCAGATATATATAGATAGCAGTCAGTCTTCTTTTCAGTCTCCACTAAACAAGATATGTTCTTTGAATGCTTCTTAGATGGACTCTCCATTTTCCTATACCATTCTTGCAATCCTTCCCCACATCTTTTCCAGTAATTCTTTTTTCCTAAGGACTTGTGACCAGCCTCATATAGATATAGTTGCATCTTGTATTCTACACTTCCTCAAAAATATCAGTAATACCTCAATTCTATTGGTAATATTTTGCCTGATGACATCTGTCTCTCCTACAAATGTTATCCCATTCACATCTGGTCTGACTACTTCTAGATTGTAGTAGAGGTGAGCTCTGAGGGCCCTGCAGTCTTAGGTTCCCCACTACAGGGATCGAAGAATAATTTGGAAAATTCCGTGGCCATAATCTGAACTTTACAAGTAAACCAGTTCATGGTTGTGGAGTCAGTCTGATAATAAATCAGAATACATTTCAGCACATACCTATTTGAAGGTTATGGTAAATAATCTTGGGAGCAATAACAAATATCAAATGGTAAACCTCTTTTTTTCTTTTTTTCTGTTGAAAGCTGTGATCGAAAGATAAACCTGAAGTAAAAGTGTAAGTACATATCTTTCTTGTATAAGACAATCCCCACTTCCTGACAAGATCATGTGGGATCACAGCATTATCTAGTCAAGTTCAATCAGTCTTAACAATTAATACAGAAAGAGTCACTAGCATTACCTGTTTAATTTTTATCAGATATTTCTGGAATTTCTATGTGGAAGATAAACGTTTTCAGGAAAATGTGTCTTTAAATATAAACAAGTTTCGAATACATTTAAAGGTTTTGTTTTCAAACTCCAGTGAATACAGTTAAGAAAGTAATTACTTCTGCCTAACTATCTGTCTCCTAAGAATGAACAGTTGGTGGCATCGATTTTTCAGTGAATTTCACATTTTTTTACCTGCAAAAAGATTCCCAGTCTTTCCAGAAGCAGTCTTGATGGATTGAGCAAGAAGCATGTACACTATAATTTTTCATTACATTATAATAAAGTGAATGTTTTCTAAATGTCACAGTTTAAATTTCATGGGGTATGAAATCTACTTTTGAAATGAAATTTAAAGCCCTTTTCCAAATAAGAAGTCTAATCTTATAGTCAAAAACACTTTATATTTCCTGACATTATTAACCTTGGAGGGCTGCCTGCAAGACGATAACACTATCTGACGTTTTAAAACTGAATTTGGTTTTATATAATTACGTTACAGAATACTTAATATAGATAAGGTTCCAAGAAAAATATTAATGTGCATTTAGCAGTATTTTCATTTACTAATAATAAATCTAACTGCCCTTCATTTTAATATGTTCATGTTAACACAAATACTAACAGATTACTTCTAAATAAAACTATTTTTGGACTAATCATGGTGCTTAATGTCAAAAAAACACTTTGCATTAACAAATGTTAATCTCAAGGAAGCTCAACATTAAATATACTCACTGCTATTGAATCTATAATACATGTTGCATTTTCTGTTTACAAAGAGAAGGAGAACAAAGATTTTTATCACATTCTAAATAGTTGTAATAGCTCTCATATTTATATAGCAATCCATAATTAATTTATTCATTATTGTGACACCTAAAACCAGTCTTTTTTTACAGCAATTTTAAAAGAAACATATAAACAGAACTGAAGATTTTCACAGGCTTCAACTCTGAGTTTCTAAAACCCAGATTAGGGAAAAAAAAAGAGAAACCCATAAAACACTTACAAAAAAAGCAGTATCTCTTTGGAGGCTATCAGGTCTTGATAAGAATAAAAAAATGTTTTGCCTTTTCTTTATTTTTGCTTTTGAACATTAGACTTGGTGCTATTTCCATTTCAACAGTCTGTTGTATAAGCAGAACAGTAAGATAGACAGATGTATAAAAATAAAGATTACTTTTTATGCCAGCATAGCATTCTCCCTTGATGCAGAACAAACAGTGAAGACTTTGATCCCATGTTATTTAATATCTTACTTTACCATAAAGTAGCCATATATTCAAGGATTAGACAACTTGAGAAAATAAGCATGAAATGTCGATTGTGTTCACAGCTTTTTTTTTAGTGGAAAAGTATTGGAAAGTTACCAACTTTTCTCATAGGTATCAATAAAATGTACTTCCAGTTGCAGAAACGAAATGTTTAACTGGAAAGGAGAATAAGTCTGATGGTTTAGACACTAGGCTGACATTTAGAAAACCTGGATTCAATTTCTGAATTCAGCACTGCTCTCTCTCTACTCATATACTTGTTAATTTGATGATGATCTAGTCTCCAGTGAATTCTACCAGAGTGTCCCAAGAGTTAGCCCTGGATCAGGTCCTTCATATTCCAGCTGAGAGAACTGTGCTTTGCTTGTCCTTTTAGACTAGCAAATCTTCTGTTTACCTTTTTTTGCAGGTAATGCATCTTCCACAGTTTTGTCCAGGATAAAGCTGCACTCAAATCGGTCTGTTGGAAACAGGCGCAGCGCTCAAAAAAGCTGCTACCACCGAATGGTTTGTATCTCAGGTGTATCTCTTACCGTGGATGTAGTGGGATCCATCCCCATCAGAAGTTGATAGCTCTCAGTAAAATCTTGTTAAGTTTCATTTCCCTCTCGGGCTAAGGGCAGATGGCACATGCTAGCACCGATGCCAGGACCACGACACATCACGAGAGGAAGTACGCAGCAGCACAGGGAGCCTAGACCTCAGCTGGGATTCCCCTGGCTACCCCCAAAGTCACAGAGGTGGGTATGCAACGACGTGGGCTGAAAAACAGTGAGTTGCTCACTGAGTCCTGCTACCGCATTTATCCTGTGATTTCATGCATGAGGTGATTTGTGAGACTTTATTCTGTAACTGTGTGCTTTGACCCTCCTTTTTATGATGAAATTGAATGACAGATTTTTGGTGCTGAAAAAACAAGTTCAGTGACAGCACTACAGAGTTCCCACGCTTTCGTGCACCTGTGCTGTGGACCTCAGTGCTGCTGAGTGCTGGCTGTCCCTGAGCTCATAGAAACAGGCATGTGGCAGCACAGGCTGAGCATGAAAAGAGGGAAACAGGAGAAAGCAGCAATGTCCTTTAACTTTGATCACAGTCATTTGGGGGGGGGTCCAACATATAACCATTAAATATCATCCTTAGGTTAGTATTGTCGTGATAACTTATGTAAATTATACTGTTCTTGTTTTGTATGATACTGTCCTCTTAAACTGCTTAAACGTAAGCATGCGCACACACACACACACACCCCCCCCACCACAAAATACTTTTGAGATCCCCACTAGATAACAAGCACTTGAGCCATGGCCACTTGCAGAGACCCATTTGCAGTTACCAGCCCTACAAAAGCAGTGGTGAGAGTCCTCTGTGACAGCTCCTTATCCCACTTCAGAAAAAAAAAGATTAATCAAAGCATAAAATCATCTTTATCAGCTGTTTAAACAACACTGTATTTGACATGAAGTAGGCAAGGAGTGTTCGCATGATCCTTTGTACCATCTTAAGTTTCTGGTGTCTTCAGATACCTAAGTCTAGAAGCGCTCAAGGACAGGTTCAGCATAACTAACTTCAGACTTGAAAAAGTTGCATTCATGTCTGATGCCAGAGTCTGCCTTGCTGGGAGAAAGACGCGCTTCTAAGCAATTCAAGGGATCTTCCTTAAACACTCCTTAGGAATGAATCACCCTTAGGAGGTACCTATCTTTCTTACTTGGCTGACAAGGGAGTCTAGGCTGACTAGCTCATATTTAAGCATCTGATTTTCAGACGCTTAAATGAGGACAATGAAGCCATCCCATTTGTCTGTGGCTTTAATTGGCACTATGAACTGCTATAATAGAAACACCTAAGAAGTGTGCTTCTAAGAAACGTTACTTTCCTGCCATTAAGAATCTTAGAGACAATGGTGATAACATCCATTAAAGAAAAACATTTTATCCAATATCCTCCAAGATTTCTTATGTGAATCTGAGATTCAAAGCCTGTTATATGTGCAGACACAGGACATCCTTTTCAACTGCCAGATAAGGTAATAAAAGACAGCAAGGCGTAGGGTAAGGCATAATATCTGCCTGAATGCTGTAAAACCTGCAGGAAATGTAAAGCTGTTGCGACTGTGATACATGCCAAAAATGCATGTGGCATGCCACAGGATATCTGTAAAGTACAGTAGCCAAAAATGTTTTGAAGATGTCAGATCAAGGAAAGTACATTCCCATTTTATTGGAAGCATTTTCAAATTACAGTTCTGTCTCACTGTCATGAATATAAAGCTGTGACTTCCTTTGGTTTTCTGTATCACTTCATGCAGATTTTCTACAAAATGCTTATGAGACATAAATGTTTTCTGAGACTAGCCCTATCACGGAAGCTCCAACTGAGCTTTCATGCAGGGTAAAAACAAGTATTCATTTGAGCAGCACTGACTTCTTATCACATTTATTATCTGTGTCTTTTCTGCTGCAATCAATAAGGTGAATGTCTATGCAAATGCAACATTTCCAGTGCTGAGGTGAGACATATATCTTGCAGGAGGTCACTGTACAAGCTTTACCCATCTGATACAGACTGCAGCATTTTGCTGTTGAAATGTAAGGTGTCTCTCAAACACTTACTTTCCCAGACCATGCCGTTGAATAAAGAAGTAAAATTAAAGCAACCCATACTTTGCCACAGTCCAGAAAATGATTTTAATTTAATCTCAGGAATAATAGATTATTTCTGACCCGGTGTAAAAATAATCACTAAAAATTACAATTGCTCATTTTCAGGGGTCTGGTGGAAATAAAAAGGGAAACAAAGGGAGACAGACATTGCAAAGGACGCACATAAACAGAAGATCAAACTTGAGGTTTCTTTAAATCTTCAGAGAGGACTTTCTGAGGAACAGAGAAAGGAAACATTTCTTGATTTATGTTTAATAGGATGTGGCTCCATTTCCTCTCTTATATTATGAGGAGTCAGAAAAACAACTTATTTATATCTTCTATGATCAGTCTGTGATGAGGGATCTTGCTTTCATTACGCATGGTTTGTATCTAAAATCCTAAGTTAGTACTGTTTCATACTGTGCTTCTGAATATGTTACCCTATAGGTATTAATATTACAGGTTAAATCTTTTTTTCCATGTTCTTTGAGAACACAAAAGATCCAACAACAGTCACTAACTTGTCAAATAAGCACACTGAGCTAGACCCTCCACAGGCTGAATCAATTCCAAAGAATTCATACTGTATCATTTGAGGATATGATCAGAAAATTTCAAGGGTTTTTTTTCCAATATTTCTTGGTTTTCTCTATCATCTGATCAACAGTTTGACTGCTGAAAACTGTTAGATCTTGTACCAGTGGACCTTTATAGCTAGTTAAACTAAAGTCATATTACTGAATTAATGTATTTTAAAGGGAGTAAAATAGAAAACAAGTTAATAATTATCCCCTATATTCTGGAACAATGCAGAAAAGACAGAACTAAAGATCTACTAAAGTCAGAGTGACTTGCATTTTTTAAATCATGGCCTTAGTCAACTAAAGTAAAGAATTAATTTTGTACTACCTAAAAGTCTCCCTCTCCTAAACAGACCAGGCCTGCAGCTTTATATGTTTCACATCTGTTTATACTGAAAGAGAGGCATACTCTGTTGCTGTGTGTTTTTGTAAAGCCTGGCAAAATGAGACTGTGAGCTCAGCTGGGGACTCCAAATGTGCTTGAAATGTTTTTCAACATATCGTTGATCATAATCATTGATGACAACAATAACAGACAATAATTGATGCCAGTGGGATCTCCATACATATAAGAACTCAGCAAAGCATTACTACCCATTCTTGTTTTATATAATTATAATTTATATATTATAATTTTTATAATTATAATTTATAAGTATAATGATAATTAATAATAATAACAACAACAACTAACAGTAATAGTAACCAAAATGGTATCTCTAGATGCCACGCTTAAAGAAATTCAATAAATATGTTTGCTGAGACTTAACGTAAAACTCTTTTTAAACTTCAAAAGGTTGGACTTGATGCCTAAGAAGATTTCTGTGCCCTAAAGCCTGCAGCAGCTGCTTAAAATGTAATGGATGTAAATATCAAGAATTTAAGGGTCCCCTTACCAGTATTATCATAATTTACATGGCAATTGAGGGAAATAAGCTGTCACCTGAAAACCCTTATAGAGCACCATTACGGCTTCCAAACTGAAGAATACTCTGCAGGCATGTATATGTAGCTCTTCTCACTTGTATTTTGCCACCAATTACATCTTGTGCCAAAAGAAAGTGAAGGCACCTTCTCTCCAATATTGGGATTTCATTTAACTGTGTTCCTCCCTTCTTGAATAAAGCCTAGAATTTAGAATAAATACATTGAAATTCTAGCTTTATACACCTGCCAAAAGCCCAGAAAGACTTTCAATTCCTAAGAGAGACTGCTGCTTCTCACAGTAATGATGAGCTTGGTGTGAATGCACCTGCTAAGAGCACTATGTAAAAAAATTGGCTTCCCTTCTTTCCCTCTCAGACTTTTCTCATCTATTTCTTAGTGGACTGAACACTTGAAACCAGGGCTAAGTAGTTTTTAATAATAGCCATGATTAAAAAAAAAAAAAAAAAGTATTAATACATTTGGCTCAGATTCCTTCCACCTAACTTCAGGCTCCTAAATGTAAGTGGGTAATTGTTCCAGGCTTCTTCTGTTGTCAGTGGGGAGGAATTTCCACAGGCTAATTCAGATTTTACTTGGGCTGAGTTGTCCTCTGGAAGTGTCTCTCTCTATTGACTGTAGAGAGATTATGCACCCCTGACACCCAAAAGTTAGTTGTCTAAATTCAGGTAGGTCAAATCTGGGCCTTAGTGAACATAGTTTATTGAATTAAAGCTTTAGCATGCTTACTTTTAAATAAATAGGTATTTAGAATAACGAATTTACATACAGACAAGTAAAACCAAAAAGTTTTCTTAAAAAACATCCCCCTAAATCCTTTGTGAATCTTAAGTGTCATTCTGATAATTAAGGCCTGATTTCTGAAGTGAGTGAAAACAGAAACCCAGGCCAGTTAATGGCAACTGATGACAAAAGGGACATACCCTCTTTCTAGTCCAGACTCTGCACTCCTGTTTCTGTTCCTTGCACTGTATCAGTTAACTTTTTAATTCAAAACACACAGAATGTTCCCAGAGCTGGGGATACCAGGGCTGGAGCCTTGTCTCACCTTTCCCAGAGGAAAAAATGCTATACTGTGGTCTGACTACAAGACCACAGCCCTTCTTGCATTCTCTCTCAGTGGCCCATGGCCCACATTTTATTTCTGTCACTGGAATAGCTTCCATCAGGACAGGGGAAAAATATCCCCATCTCATCCTTGCAGTAGCCTGTGTTTTCTATGACAGTCTGAAGAATGTAAGAAGCTTACCAGTCTCTGTATCCGCTACTCAGTTTTTAGAACAGCATTTTTCTCTTTGTGATTGTGATTCTGAAAGTCTTCCCTGTCCTATCCCCACCTCTTCCCACCTCCTACACACACAAACACTGGGTGAAACAGTTTTATTGTTCACACAGCATTGGAAAGAGTTATCTTCAAAGTCAATCTTCATTTTTCCTTCTTGTTAGTATAACTGTCTTTCATTGTTTCAAACAACTTTTGGATGAGCATATTTTGGTTTTCTTTATGATTTAAAAAAATAATGTGCCTTTCTGAAAATACACAGGCAACAAGTATTATTCGGGCTCATGGTGAGGTCTGGGGACTTGGATTGTATGTGACTTTCAGGTCGTGTCTACTATTGAATTCATTTCACATCCACAACATGTAAGAGCAAGCCCACAGTCCACTGTGAACTGCAGAGGAAGCAAGGAGCTGGGCAATTTGGGCTCACCCTGCCCTTAAATGTAAGTCAAAGACTATTTCTAGCTGCAATTTAGACACATACACACAGTCTGCTGAATTGACTATACGAAGTAGACATCCACTCAGTGTAATTGTCCTGCCCAGCAGAACAGCAATGCATAATATGTCTTTAAAAAACAAAAAAAGTAAAACAAAAACAAAACAAAAAAACCTTTGTAAACATCTGAAGCACTTTCCAAGACCTAATTCAGAATAATAGGCCAAGATGTTTTCAGCTTCACCAGATAATTATCTTCTTGCTTGAAGGATGACCATGCACAAAATACATTCAAGTATTTAAATACAGTGAGCAGAATTAAATTAGCATGACTGTGCAAAGTCAAAGCAGATGGACTAGATCTACAGGAATCTCAGTGCTTAATTTGAAATAAATTGCATAATTCCAATTTATTTTCACCATCTCAAATTAGCGTTGGCAGTAACATTTTAATATATGAATACAAATGGAGACACAGTTAAACATAGGGCCTAAATGGAGTCAGGCAAATAAAAAACAAGAAACCATTGCACAGTAATCCAAAGCAAAAGAAGCAGAATGCAGATTTAAATAATGCACCACAATACTAATATGTATTTAAATAAGAAAGAATGCAATCCAAGGACTAGACCAAATCCTTTCTCTTTGGGGGCAAGCATTAATGTATTTGCATTTGATTTGGTTGATTGTCAGAAATTTTCCCTGTCTGGGAGGAAACTAAAATCAGCAGACATTTTTGAAAATGTCATTAAATTTTTTGGCCCATACTTTGATTTATCATTACTAAAAGTGCTAATGGCTGAAGACTACATTCTGTTAGCTTAGTAAGAGACTGGATTACGTTTGAGTTTTAATGAAACCTAGCATTCATAAGTCAAAAAGAAATAAGGTGTTATTTCTATGCTTTCTTAAGACAAATCTAAGGCCAGATTCTTACAAGTCTCATAAAAGATGCTGAGATGGAAATACAGACTACAATTATTATTTTATTTTCTTCTCAAGGCTATTTTATGGTTTACAAGAAAGGATCCAGCTATTCCACTATTGTTCACGGAAATGTTTATCCTGTGAAGACCCCAGCACCTCAGTAAATAGTCAGCAGAGGTGCCAAGAAACAGAGATGAGAGGCAACCTCTCAGTCTAAGTGGTTCATGAAGGAAGGTTCAGCATTATTATAGACATAATTTCCACTGTGTGGTTTTTGGTGGGGTATTCTTTTTCATTCTGTGGATGAATGAAAAGGCAGGATTGCAGTGCCTTCTTGTAATTAAATTTAAAATGTGCCTTAGAAGCTATAAATCCCTAATTCAGCCTTTACAGGGCACAAAGACAATTTGACATTCAAAATGTAACCCTTATTTTCTTTATACAAATTCACTTCTTGTGTACTGATTGTAGGCTCTGGGAATGACTTTTGTTTTGTCTTTACAGTGCTGCGCATAACGGGAATACTGGGACTGCAATTGTTAGATTCTGTGATAATACAAATAATTAGCTGTAAGAAAAACAGAAAACAAAAAACCTGATTCAGTTATTACATTTTTCTTATGAGGGATGAACAAGAGATTTCCTTCTTTGTTCGTTAGCTAAAGGAACTTAATTAGATTGAGATTCCAGACTCTGAATGGACCTCTAATGGGAATAAGGCATACAAATGATGACAGAGTTTGCTATTCCTCTCTACTTTGCTATTGCAAAACATTGGTAATTGATGGACAAACACATTCAACTAATATTAACTATTATCAAGAATCAGATCAAATAATAGAATCATCTGTAATTTGGATAGGAAGAAGGTATAGTGAAGAGTGAAATCTATAAAGGGAGGGATAATGTGATCTTTTTAATTTATTTTTTAATGTAATTCAAGTAAAATATGAAACAGGTTTGGATAGGATCCAGCATCACTACTTTAACAGATTTTGTTCTCGGTTGCAAGAGAAGAGTTCTCATCCATTCCGTTCACAGTGGTAATTGTTATATAAAGCGGTCAGGCTGTTATCTAAACAAGAAGAATTTATCATGCATACATATTCCAGTGTAAATCCTTGATTCCCAGCAATGGCAATCATACAAATGTGTATCATCCTTGGCTAATGTGACAATATAACCATCTGATGAGCAAGGACAGAAGGAATGATGAAAGAAAAAAAAAGAAAACGGGACGCATTTTCAAGATAACATACTTGCTTCCTGCAGTAGAATTTTAAATAATTCTTTGAAGAATATTAGCACAGCAAGACTGCAACAATTAATGAAATATAAATTGTATAGAGAACAGTACAGAAGTAAAGAAAAAGAAAAGAAAATGGGATGCATTTTCAAGATAACATACTTGCTTCCTGCAGTAGAATTTTAAATAATTCTTTGAAGAATATTGGCACAGCAAGACTGCAACAATTAATGAAATATAAATTGTACAGAGAACAGTATAGAAGTTCCTTCCAATTCCCATTGTAATTCCACAGATTCCATTGCAAGCCTATTAAATAAGCGTCCACCATTTCTGTATTCACATACATGAGTTAAAGTTTCTATAAATATGCTCTCATGAGACAATGGTGCTTCACCTTTTTGCAAAAGACCCAAATGTACAGAAAATGCAGCTAACAAAAAACTAGAAGTCCTACCACAAGAATTAAAGAATCATCAGATCGCTTTAATTACAAGGCATATTTCTTGGAGTGTGCCCTCTCTAGCACATATCACTGTGCATCTGTGTATTGCTTTAATTGCCAAAAGAAACTCTCTCTCACACACACTTGTCTCCTTGGGAGAAGCTGACAGTACAAATATGCAGTGGATGTTAATTATTCAATGCACTACCATAAGGCACTCAGGTATTATGATGATAAGAACAGTGTAAGAGCACAGACGAAAAATAATAGAACAACCTACACTGCAAGAGTCTGACAAAGCTGGAATAAATTAAAAGCTGAAGAAGCAAGCAAACATTAATCTCTACCAGAAAAATGTTCTTCAACAGATTTCAAAAACCTAATGTCCATGCTTCTTTTCTGTCATTCATATTAGCACTAACCCTTATTGTTTTTCAGACTGATTCACTTTTTCTTGGTCTTTCAGAGTACATAAGAATGATGTGCCTCTATGAGGTCATCTATGGCTCAACAAGACGCACCGTGTCTGCCATGTCTCCGTTAGCTGCCACTGAAACTACATGTGTAATGCTTTAATTTGTTCTTTAAAATTCTGCAGCTGCAACTCTGTTCTACAGAGGTTCTGTATTGTTGCATAAAGCTACCAGAAGAAATTAAACCAGGTTCAGACAAAGCATTGCCTGCTAGTTCTAGCATAGTGCTTGTTGTATATGAAAGCAACTGTTCTTTTACAGAAACATTTTTGCTCTTACTTAACTCCAGGAAAATGAAAACATAAGAAACAAACAAGTTTGACTTCAAGGTTAATGCAGCAGAAATCATTTAATTCCAATCCATTCCCTTTCTAACGTGTGATTTATTTATTATTATTATTTCTCAGCATTGTAACAGTTTAGTGGTACTTAAAGCAGAATTGTTCAAGAAGAAATAAGATTTTTAACATGCAGATGCTCCTAAACACTCATACAGATTTTGAGAAAATAGGATAACCCTCCTGTTTAGATATTGACAAAATTAAATTCCAAAGGAATATGTAGTCTACATCTGCCATCTACTGTAAGAAGAAAATACTGCAGGTCTTCTACGTGAACCAAAATTTAAACAAACAAAAAAAAAGAGTACCATTTAGACTTACTTCTGAAATCAAATCACAATTTATTTAAATACACATCAATAAAAAAGGGATGACAGCATAGATGTACTATAAAAATATATGTCTGTTGTTTGAAAAACAGACCGCATTTTCAATTTGCTGTAAATTTAAAAATGGGGATTCAAACAGCCCAAAAAATGAGCTTATAATTTCAGAGGGTTTGGCACCATTGAGAGACAGTGTGTGAGTAACCACGATAAGCATCATAGTGAAAGTATGAACTATTGGACTTTTTCTTCAATGCTCGCATACTTTTAATATATAAATGTAATTCCAGCTTTAAACCTCATTAATATATCCAGCTTCCAGAAATACTGGTTAAAGATAACTTTAAGTTGTGATGCAGTTTGGTTATTGGGCAGCCCCTATAGATATGTCCACACTCCAAGGAGAAGTCCAAGGAGAGGTTTCAAACACTGATTCCCCTATTATCTATACCATTTTTTAGCTTTCTCCCTGGACCTGTACTGGATCAGACCAACTACATATCTGCAAGTCTAATAGCTTTGAGGTCATGGATCTTTCTCTGACCATCCTATTTAGCAGCAGAGACCCAATTTGTTTGAACTGACTGCAGTGGCGCACAGTCATCAGCTGGTGAGTCCAGTAAAAACATCATCTGGGAAAGGCGACGGTGCCAAAGTCGTATTAGTGCTGTATTAGTAGAGCTTTCTTTAGAGCACGGGAAAAATTTTAGTGCCTACCTAGGCAGATTTGAGCATGTTCCCTGTTGCACACCCATCATGGGCCCCAGATCCTGAGCAGTGAAGAAACTTCTTCAGTGGTCAACTCCTCCTAATGACTTCTCACTGTCAACTTTGGAGAAAACCAAGATGACTTTCTTAGGCTTCAAAGACCATTTTTTAGAACCCCATCTGAAGAAGAGCATTAAAATAAAATCAAGTCAACCTGGAATAAGACTGTAACAAGCCCTCACAGAGGTATTACTTCAGGTCCTTTTCTCTGCAGCATTCAAAGGTAGACATCTTCATCTTACCACGCAACAGAAATTTGAAAGCTACCCTTTGAAATTTGAAAGCTTTTTTTTTTTTAAATCACAAAAAAATCTTCTAATCTATTTCTACCTGGGAAGATAATATTTTGCATTTTCAAGGTATATATCTATCTATATATATAAAAATTTATAAGACATTTCTTATGCACATAATAATTATAAGACTTTTATATCGTTCTTTGTGTATGTGTATGTCTCATAAATGAGCCCTCTACCTTTGAAAAAGACAATGTTTTTGAAAAAGACCAACTTTTACAGAATGTGTTTCATTCGAAAAATGTCAGCTATTCCAGGAATATATATAGAATATATATATTTTTATATAAGCATCTAAGTTTTATGCTCCTTTTTTTCTTTTTTTAAATATTGCTCTGAAGTGCTTTTAAATTGTGAACATACAATGTGCCAGTTGGGGGGATTACATCAAGTAAAATTTAGTCTGTTCTTTTCCTCTTCTGCTCTTGGTTAAATTTCAGTTCCCACCCTCCAAGTCCAACTATCACGCTGGTCTCTTTTCAGGAAGCAATAAGACTTTCACTAAAATACCAGAACGAACAAAGTTACTTTCATTATTTACTTCAGTTTTCCTGGGCAGAAAAGAGACACTGAGGATTTTGCTTTTGCTAACACTGTTGGCAACAAGACAGAGCAACGTGACAGGCTGCTTCCAGAGTTATCTGATGGACGCTTCATCCTCCGAGGCACTTGTTTTCCACTCTTTTGGATCAGGGAGATGCTGCTACTCATTCCATCTCAGATACCCATCTTTTTCTCTTCCATGGAGACTGGGGAACAGGAGAGCAGAAGGTGATGTACAGCGCACATCACACTTTCATACAAAATCAGGACGTGGCAGAAGCAGTCGCCTGGACTCAAAAAGTACTCTCAGGCCTGGCAGCTCATTTCTGTCCCACTTGCTGCTGCTTCTCAGGGACTCAGTGAAAATCCCAACACCTCTTACATACCACTGCACTCATTTCTGCTGAAAAAAAAGATGTGAAGAAAAAAAAAGATCATACTCATGTAAAAAGGCCTATCTTTTGCTCAAAGACCCAATACGAGCAGAATGTCTGAATTAATTCTGCATGACAAGAATCCCTCCCAAACATGACAGGAAGCTACATTACCCGAATAATGAGGATTCCAGCTGAGGTAAGTCGGGGAAACGCATGGGTTAGTATATGCAAATACAATGCCTCATTTAACGTCTAGAACATACAGACAAGTCCAAGAAGGCTCAGTGTTAATCAAAGCACATTAGAAGATTTTGAGAATATTAAAAATCCAATCATATTCTGCAATAGACATACCTGTCCTAGAAATTCGGTATAGTCTCTAGGGGATTTACTGTATATTTCTGAGCAGCAGAGCAAGTACAGCATGATTTATAAAGATTTGCTGCCATAAAAATGCAGAAGGCAGTGACCTGTATAACTGCATATAAGGTTGCTATCCAAGCTTTGCATTAAGAGGAATTTCCTTCTCTCTCCCTGTCCCTCTCCCTCTGGGGAAGGGGATTTGAATTGCAGATAGCATCAGTCATCATAATGCAACACTGCTAACCACCTGTGTATTTCAGGTACTAGACACTCATTTCAACAGAAAACTACTCTACCAGAAGATGTAACATCTAAGAAATACCCCCCCCCCCCCAGTTTTCCTTATTAGGAGTTTGTTTCTACCTGCTCTTTCAATTTTGGAAGAGCCCTTCCTTCACCGCTGTGCTACACCGAGAGGCATTGGGCACTTCAGTACTTATGGAGAGGGTTGCCTTGAAAAATCACAGCTGATTGCAGTTGAAACGCCCAGTTTCATGGGGGGGTGGGGGGGGTGCCTTGCTCTGTTCACAGTTCAAGTGAAGAGTGCATATGGGAGAAATTACATATGCCCAAATTTTGCCTCCCTTCACATACACAGACTGAAAAGCCATTTGCCAATTTAAAGTAAGTTTTTCACTGCCAGTGTACTAAGAAGACTACACATCTGTTTTTTCCCCCAAAATAATTATCCCCCAAAATAGTTAAAATTGTAAGACTATGTAAGGTAACTGTTTTGTTTTATTTTATTTACCACTATGAAGGACTCTTATAGCACACCTTGGTCTGAATACCACCTACCATTTGGTTTTCTTATTTTTCAGTCTGCGGGGTGAGTATACAAAGACCCTTTCTCACCCACAGTTGCGGTATCCCCCTAAGGCAGCCAACTAGCTGCAGTAACTTGCTCACCCAACTGCTAAGTTTCTTAATAATTGAAGGAGTTAAACACGAAAAGCAAGAACAAGTCGATGTATTTCTCATTAAAAGAAATGTGTGGTTTGCAGTTATTTCAACAACTGCCAAAGAGTTCAAAAGTATATAGTTATTTTTAAAAATATTAAACATGCTATCTGTTATGTTAGCAATGCAAGACAAAAATATATTATAAATAAATGATCCTTTAAAAAAATTAATCAGGCTTCTGAAGCCTCCATCCCAGACTGACTTGTGGTTTTAATATGTCACTTAAATTAACCTACAACTAAGGAAACCATGAGAAATAGATCAACCTGCTGAGTGTCATGGCCTCACAAAGACAGGACTATGTTATAAAAGGACTCTTTGCTAATAAATTACCAGGTCTCAGGGTTACCACTAGAGAATGCAACAAAGACACGGATCCTTTGAAAATAAAAATGTCCATTGTTACAATCACAAAGAATGGACTAATTCCCTCCACTCTCTTTTCTCTAATCCTTGGTCAGTGAAACATTCTTGCTCCTAGTTACAAGGGCAGTATAGCAGAATCATTCACCTTATGTTGTACTATGAGGCTATAAAAAAGGAAAATAAAAAGCTGGATGCTTTACTTTATTTTCCACATCTATTGATAAAGCAAGCCATACAGCTACTTTCTCACCTAGAATCCCTACGTGTATTCTATCATTCAGATTAAATGGATTATCCCAAGCAAAACAGACACACACATATGAATCACGGTTTCCCTCCTGCAAAAAAACAAAGCTGCTTTGTGCTGCTCCTTCGGAGCAAAATAGTGATTAAGTCAGTGAATCCATCTCCTTTAGGATCCCCTCTTCCCCAGGGACCACACGGATAGCACACATCTACTGCAATTACTCCTATACTGCAAAACCATTCCCTTTTCTGGCGAGGATGGCACTACGGGGAGCACCCAGCTGATTATACACCCTTATTTTAGAACATGAAGACTCTCAAGGAGAATGCGAGTCTTCGAAAGACTGCTAGACTCATCATCTGTGGTTTACTAGCTGTGTTACAAAAAGGCCTGTATTGCTTTTAAAGGAGAAATTTACCTAGAAAATTCACGGCATAGGAAAAACAAAATGCATTTTAAATACCATACGACAGGTTCTCTTGAATTGCCCTGAATTTCATAGCACTCTCACCCATAAAATACAGACTTCAGGTGCTACCCACTGGCAACCAAGGCCATATAAAATGTGGTCCTGCACTTATCAACCAGCAGAGGGGGCAGGACGAGCAAGGGACATTCAAACAGAGTAAAGGCAATTTGTCTGCACTTTTATTTTTAGGGACAGCACTGAAAAAGTTATTAAAACAAGTTTTGAAAAGTAATTAGTTGCTACTTCCTACAACTAGTGGTGTCTTCTCTGTGTACAGTTCTGATAAGCGTACAACGTCATGTCGGTAGTTCTGCACTAACATATACACTTCTTTCAACGGAAATGGAGACTAGGGGTGATGGATTCCACACGAGATCCATAAATCTGCCACATAAACGAACCAACTTTATAATGGCATATTAAAAAGAGATCGGTAGTCATACATAGCCCTTTACATGCATTAAAACCTTTGAAGAATTCTATTTTACTCGAAGTGATCTTTTTCAGGTGTTTCTACTTTAAAGATAAGAATTATGGCATGAAATGTTACTATTAGTACTAAAATGGACGGAAAGATGATGTCATTGACAGGAATTACTATGTAAATGCTTCTGTCTCAGAATTAGTATTTCTAAAAGCCTACTTTTTGTCATTACTGATTAAAAGTCAATGATGCAACACCTATGTGTTTTACTCCCCCACAAAGATGTGGCCAGTGCGCACAGATGTAAAATGCTACACAAAAAATGTATTATTATTATTATTATTATTATTATTATTATTATTATTATTACTATTATTATTATTATTATTATTATTATTATTATTATTATTTTATTTTACTGTGCAAATGCTTACACACAGAGCAAATCAGCAAGGGGAAAAAAACCACATGCAGCCTACACTAATGGCTACATATCACAAAAGAAATTATATTTATTACTATTACATGCAGCACCACAACAGTGTAGCCTCCCCCTCCCCCTGAGAACTGGTCCTTGCGTGCATTATGCTCTGCTGTACCGACACGAAGGACGGGGTTTGTCTCACCTAACCTGAGATGCCAACAGCATGAGCTGTTCGCTGCAGGCTCTGTATATAATCCAGGGAGACAAATAGGCAATTCTAGAGCACAATCCATCTGACTTATTTTAGACCTACAAATTAGGATAAGATGAACTGCACTCTAGAAAGGGGCCCATGGTGATTAGATCGGATGTAGAAGTCTGCATTTGGTAAATGAACCCCACCCACGCTGTCTGCTCTGGAGGGCCCCTCGTCTCAACAGACTAGGCAGGCAAAGGGCAAAAGCTGAAGCACTGGCAAACTATAGCAGTGCTTTTATGGCTCACTGCTCTATACACTGAACACACTGGCTTTGAGGGCACTTTTGTGTCCATAGTGTCCTTCTTATTTTTAATTAAAGGATTCCAGCTTCCGTGAGTGAATTTGTCCCAAATCCAAAAGTAAAGAAATAAAAAAATCTAATAAACCAGTATTATCTCTAAAACTGACCTATGCTCTAAAGCTGTCTTCATGCTTCATCAAGAGCCTCTGCCTAGAATTTTGCTCCAAGCTGGCTCATTTCCTGATACAGCTGTAGAGAAAGATTACAAATATGGTCACAATTTGTACTGTCATTACCCCTCTACAACCAGCACATTAAGGTTGCATTTTACCTGCTATTGTGAGATTAAGAACATTTCAGCCACTATTTTAGAAAACCGCCTTAATCATGAAAGTGATGGAGTGATAACAAATGAAAAAAGTCTGGGATTTGAGGATTCTGATGGTCATTTTGAACTAAGACTGAATCGCAGCATGATAGGCAGGGTCAGAGTGGGTGAAGAATCATATCCCTGTGATTGCAAAATATGAGAGTAGTAGTCTATATTAAAGGTTTTTTGGAGGATCAGAAGTTATATTTGATGCTAATATCGAGCTAATAGTTCGGTTGGCTAAATCTCCCTGAAACATCCAGACATTCCCAGTTTTTAATAGGGATTCTCTGAAGGGGATAGAATAGCAGGGAGCATCTTGTGTAGTTTGCTGACTGCTGCATTTTATTTTTCCTACTGGTTTTAGAAGTTTATTTCATTTCAGCCAGTTTATTCCTTTCTAATAAGGCTATTTCAAAAGGGCTCATCTGTGTGCTTGTTAGGAGAAGTAGGTGCTATTGCTGTAGGATTGCTTTTTTATGATAATATTAAGTAAAAAGACATTCATCTGAGAGCAAAGCACAACACTGTTCCTTTCTATACAATCTCCAGCAGTAAAATCATAACTAGTATTTTTAACTACACAGAAAATATGTCCCTTTGCATACAGTATTTCACATTTAGTGCTCCTATGTTCACCACTGAGTATGCAGAGGATAGAGGAGTTTTGGTCCAGTACTGAGAAAAGAGATCATGTTAGAGTTCCTGCTGACATGGCACATACCATATGGCAACCAAATTATTTTCTCAGGCTGCACGATTCAAATACTGCATTTCGATAGTACTCTAAAACTGTACAGTGGCATAAAAGAGGTTAATTAAATATCAAGTCTCTGCAGAAGCAGCATATATACTAAGATTCTTATTCACCAGGGAATTTTAACAGGTAGCTAACTTCAGGCACACACTCTTTAATTTCAGTGGGACTATTGGAGCATATTTGAAGTAATGTACCTCCTTCGGTACCCTAGTGAACTGGGTCCTAAATGAATAAAAAGCTATTATACAACCGAATATACCAAGGTTATTATGCGTTCTTATAGAATTGGTTTGGGTTTTGAAGAAGGCAAATATTCTGCTCGCCCTAAGATCAGTTTAGTGGGTGTTGCATCCACAGAGCGTAAGTGGACTATTACAGCACTTCTAAAAAATCTGGAATTGAAGTTTTTCTCTAAGGATAACAAAATCCTTCTGTTAAATTTTCACAAGGAGAATTGAATTTTCAACAAATATATTCTTAAGGTGCCATGTAAGGAGATTTTAGCTTTAACGTACAGCACAGTCATATCTATATGCATATCAGACAGATTTAACTTTACCAGAAGCAGTTACTCATTTAAATTAGGGCAGTTACAATTTAGACATACATCTACAGACACATTGCACTAGGGCTTTCCTCAGACAAAATCTTGGTACTAAGCAAGTTCCTCAGACAATGCACCAGGCACACTGATACAGTATACTCGTACAGTCCAGTAGTTCACATATAAGCTCTGTTTTTTGTGATGCCAATCATCCCATTGTTAACATGAATTATTTTGGTGCTGTTTTAGTATCAGAAAATCCTCACTGTAAGCATCAAAGAGTTAAGCTAGGTATTCATGGCTTCAAAAACCTGTAATCTTATTGTTTGAACTCCTTACCCGGCTCCTACAAAAGCATGTCAAGCTGACCCATAATAGTCAATTCTTATTGCCCTTATCTAAAAGGATTCCCTGCTTGCAGAACAGTCCTGTGCTGCAATGGGAATGGCAGGAAACTGAAAACAGACTCTTTTATAACAACAGGAGCTTCATTTATAGTACACGCATACTGTAAGAGCAGTCCTGGGTTTCCTACCAGCATGCCTGAGCCTAATTACACCTGCTGTAGTCCTGAATCACCAGCCAAAGGCCTGGAGTAGTACTTCAGTGCCTTGCTGAATTCAAAGAATAGCTGAGATGGAGCCTGCAGACAACTAATGTGCTCTAAGAACAATGCGACAGTCGTTTCGTGGGGCGAACTGAGGGATTTCAAGGGAGCTGCCGCAGAGAGGACACATTGTTGTGGACCAAGAGGTACTGTTTTGTGTACTGCACTTCCCTCTAACATTTACACTTGAAACCTAAGCTATTCAAACCCAAATAAAACACCTAGTCTCCTGGACTAATTTTTAACATCAGGGGGTTTGTTTGTTTGTTTTTCCAGCTGCTGCTTTTTTTTTTCCTGTATATACATCCATCATTTTTCTACCTTGTAAATAACAGTCTCTTTCCAGTTTTCCTTCTTTCTCCAGTATCCTATGTTTTGTTCATCTTTTGTGTGTTTGTTATGATTCCTAACACACTCGCTGCTCTCAGCCCCAGTTGCGGCTGCACAGCACAAGTGAAAATTGGGGTCAGCATTCTGGTTTGCCCTCCGGAGTTATTTCTGTAGTCTGAAGCGGCTGCTTCTTTTGCATTTCACCTTTCTCCTAATGCAAGGGTGGAAAGTCTCTGGCCCCTGGGTAACTTCTGACACTTGAGACATTCTAGTCACAGGACTTGCTACTGGCACAAGTAATGTATCTTTCTTGTGAAGGCCAGTACCCTCCATGAGGCCAGGATCCCCATCTGGCCTGGCTTTAGAGGGGAGAGGGTCCCTTTCTTCATGTACCTGTTGCTACCGCCAGTGTCCCCACAGATGCATTCAGCATCTGCAATGTGTTTTAAGGCTCTCAACCAAATAAAAATATTAATCTAATTGTCAGGAAAGCTGAAAAAACCTACTCTACTGTGTCCCTTTTATAACTGCCTCTTGACCATATTCTAACATAGGTATTCTTTGTGCTAGATCAGACAAATGATTCATTTTGTCCACAGATTCACTTACATGCTCTGTTAAACTTCTCAGTTATTCGTTCTGGTAGAACCTTAGTTCTGCATAAAACACAACTGTAGCTGTTGACTGAAATCTCTCTTCCATCGAATAAAATAACTGTTGAAAATGCAAAGGAGTAGAAATACAAACCATAGCGAAAGTCACTGACAAGCTACGCCCAATTCCTGGTTTTGTATGCTATTATAGACAAACTGTAAGGTACTCTAGTCAGTACAGGACATTTTAGATCTCCAAGGCACAGAAAATTGATTAGATAGCATATTAAATAAATTTTCAAGGGTTTTGCTGGGACAGCAGACTAATAAACCTATATATTCTAGAGAAGAAACAATGAAGGAGAAAGGGAGATCCTCATACAAGGATTTAAAAAATATAGGGAAAAGGAACTCTCCGGTTAGCTTATCCTAACCTGAAACAACTTCAAAATATAAACATGCCTTTATGAATAATAGAATACTCAGCCATGCTCGACCACACTTTAAAAACTTATGCAGGGATTTCTCTTTGGGTAAAAAGTAAATGCATCACATTTTTAAGTTACCTTCCCCAGAAACTCAAACAGAAGCCATGTTAAAACCTCAGTGAGAAAGCAAGGTTTCATTTTGTCTGTGCATGTGAAATACTGCTAAATAAAAACACTCAAGGCAAGAAGCTTGAGCAGTGGTGGTCTCATCACCTGAATTGCTTAACTCTGAGCTACAGAGGTCAGGTTTAGACTTTGCCAAGTAGCAGTCACTGGGGCAGTGCCTGGGCACAGTTCAGGGTACAGCACATGCTGTCTGCCATGCCCAATATGTAGTCTGAACTAGACTGCACCAGGTCTGGCTCCCTTCACACTTCATATCTCAGCAGGATTTGCAGAGCCTCAAGCATCCCTGCTGGCCCTCATGCCACATCCCAGAGACTGCAAAAGATATTCTCAGATTTATGGTATGAAAATACTAACCCAGTGGGCTGCCCTCATATTGTTTCAAACACTTTGAACTGGAAAAAAAAAAAAAAAAAACAAACAACAAAAGAACCACAAAATAATAAGTATGTCCTAGGGACAAAAAAAGCATGGCATGAAGCCCAGAAGAGACCCAGAGCCAAGCAAAGTTTGATTGCAGCCAAGATGTAACACTTGGCCTCGAGGCCAGAGAAAGGTCCCTTACCATGTTTTATTTAGCAGTAGAGATGCAGTCATTGCATCCATCTAGCCTATCATCTTCTCCTCAACAGTAGCTAGTAGCAGATGTTAAGGGGAATAGTCTATGAAAAACTTCCACAGATACATCTTTCCAAATTCTAGCAATCCTCTGTTTTAGGATTTCCAGGTTCAGATGTTGAATCCAGACCACTGTGCTTGATAGCTGAATTTGTTCAATGCTCTTTTTTGGACTAACACACACTTTTGGCTTCCAGAATGTCTTGTCACAGATGAGCCCTACAATTTAATTTTTCTCTTTGTAGAAAAAAAATCTTTCTGCTTTTTTAAAATCTACTGTGCAATTATTTCATTGGGTGACACTTTGCATATTCTTTTCACTAAAGAGACTTTATCTACAAAGCTGCTTCTCTCTGAAACTCTGCCATAGTTTGGTCCATACTTCTTAATATTTCTTATCTTCCCTGACTCTATTGTGGGCCTTTTGTGTCTTTTTTACATCCTGTAGACTTTAACTGCATGATTAATCAAGATGTGGGTGCATCGTGCATGGATGCACCATAGCACAAAGATGTTCTTTCCCAATAAGTCTAATAATTCCTAACATTGCACTGCATTTTGACTGCTGTTGAGCATTGAGTTGATGTTGTCAGAGAACTATCACAAGGTATGCAAGATTTCTTCTGGGAGGTAATAGATAAATTACAGCTTAATTGTGTACATATAGAAGGTATATCAACAGACTATCACCTGCTTTTACTGTCCATTTTTAATAACCTGTAAAGCACATATCCAGGAAACTAATTATTAGGTTAAATACAATATCAAGGTACAAGAAGATTATATACTTATCTGAAAAATATTGATTTTCCTCATGCTACTAACTTCATTGAACAAATAATACTTATCTACAAGAATAAAATGTGCATTTTAGTTCATAAATAGTTACACTGCTAACTCTTTCAAGTCTATGATCCCATGTTGTGCTAATGCCTTAAAGGTGATTCTGCACTACTTGCAAGTTATATAAATCAAAGTTCAACAAAGACAAATGTAAGGTCTTGCACCTGGGAAAACATAATCCAGGAGTGCAGCAAGGCTGGGATCTACCCAGCTGGGGAGCAGCTCTGTGGAAAGGTACCTGGGGATCCTGGTGGACAACAAGCTCAGTGTGAGTGAACAGTGTGCTGCTGCAGCAAAGAAAGCCAAAAGGATGCTGGGTTACATCAACAAGGGCATCACCAGCAGAGATAAAGAAGTCATTATCCCACTCTACTCAGCGCTTGTCAGGCTACACCTGGAATACTGTGTTCAGTTTTGGTCCCCACTATACAAAAAGATGTGGACAGGCTGGGGAAAGTCCGGAGAAAGGCCACAAAGATGATCAAAGGACTGGGAAGCCTGCCATATGAGGAAAGGCTGAGAGAACTGGGTTTGTTCAGCCTTGAGAAAAGAAGGCTTAGGAGAGACCTTATCACCATGTTCCAGTATTTAAAGGGTGGCTACAAAGAAGATGGACTCCCTTTTTACAAGGAGTCACATGGAAAAGACAAGGGGTAATGGCTACAAGTTACTCCTGGGGAGATTCCGATTGGTCACAAGAAGAAAATTTTTCACAGTGAGAACAATCAGCCATTGGAATAATCTCCCCAGGGAAGTGGTGGATTCCCCAACATTGGACACTTTTAAGACAGAGCTAGACAGGGTGCTGGGCCATCTTGTCTAGACCGTGCTTTTGCCAAGAAAGGTTGGACCAGATGATCCTTGAGATCCCTTCCAACCTGGTATTCTATGATTCTATGTTTCTATGAAATCAAGAGCAGAATAACTTAGATAATATGACTTGTCAACACAATATACAAGCTTCTACTTACAAAATACAATAGTAGCTACGCAGAAGCACAATTCCCTATCTTTAATTGTGCAGCTGCAACTGCACCTATTTATTTCTCTGTATTACTCATAACAAAACAGTAGCATTTTCTGACCCCTTTGCACTCATGCAAATGACTTCATAAGCAACAAGACAATGATGAAACCTCCTTTTTCGAGTCAGTCTTGCTGTATGCCCCCTGGGACGGTACAAGACAAGCCTTTTGTCCTGCATAATTTACTTTTAAATGGAAAAAAATAGCAATATGTTAAAAAAATAAATATTGAATATTAAAAGAGACTGTGTGAAGCAAAGATGTGCATTTTAAACAGGTAGGAACAAAGAAAGAACTTTCCTGTCATGTAATCAGCATCCCCTGGCTACTACTTGTTTTTCTTTGACTTAGACATTCATGTAAAAACACTAGTTCAACAGCAAAAAAATAACAAAGGAATTCCATGTGGCAACAGTTTCCCAAATGGAGGAACAAAGAAATCCCTATGGACCTATACAGTGCATTCCTGACAGATAACAGTATTATAAGATGTATTTAAAGCAACTGAACAGACAGAGCATCCAACTTTTATTCAAAACAAATTCATAATATATTTAATTATTCATTAAGTCTTTTCCTTATCAAACTCTATAATTTCCTATTCTCAACCTATAATTCAAATGTAAAATAAAAGGAATTTTTTTAAAAAATCATAATTCAACTATCATTTTACTTCTCTTCTACTGAATTACATTCCGTCGAGCAATAACTGTCTTTATCTGTACTTAATAACTCATTTTTCATATTATACAAGTGCTTTCAGGGCTTTTGTATTGTATTTCTGGGGTTTGATTTTATTCATTTCTAATATAACCATTTTACAGAGTCTCCAAAGAATAATTCAGACAAGGAGTTGGCACAATAACGTGCCTTGCATTGAAAAGAGCTGATTTTTGGAGAGGGCCACTCTGTGAGATGTGAAAGTTATCATTATCCTTATAGGGTCAATTCAATTTAAAACTTCTGAATTTCATTATGCACTTTAAAAGGACTTCCAAAGAACAGAGGAAAGACTATTTGGAGCTTTCAGAAAAAGTTGGTGGTATTAATATGACAAAATACCCACACCTTTTCATATATTTGTTTCAGCATATTACTGTTGTGTAAATAGAACATTTAATTTCTGTTTAAGAGTAGCTAAATACTCACTAAGACCAGGTAACCAGAGAAACAGCTTTCTGTGATTTTCTAGGTGACTTTATTGGATCTCAGGATACATAGAGATCCATAGATCTAGGCTAAAAGAGGGGGGGTTTAGTTCAGTCTTTCCCCACTCTTGCTTGTATTATACAAATAGATGCATTGTTGTCAATTGGGACCACTACTTGCTCTTGCAATACAGTGCTTAGGCTCATCATGTATTTCTTAATATTGAAAAGAATATTAAAAAAGGGGATCAAAGCATAGTGGAATTCAAGTGCTGAGGTCAACCCAGATGTGTTCAATAAACGCTAGGCTTCATTTTAGTTCACAGCTTAAGGAGAAACCCCCTGCTTGTCCTCCTCTGAAGAGGAACTCGCTGCATACCTGAGTACACCATGCACAGTCCTGCCAGTGGAGCAGAGCCTGGGCTGCTCCCAGGCTATGGGTTACAGGCAGAGAGTTGCAGGATCCTCACTTTCATTTCTGGATCAGAAGCTGTATGTCATTTGGTATATGCCATTTTTAGGTACACACCATTTGGATGAGGAGAATAGTTGCAATGTATTAAAATCCCCTTTTTTACTGACCTTAAGACATACTTTGTCTTGCTGTTTTAAACACTATAAATCTAATTAAAGCATAATCATGACAATGATTTTAAGCTATGCAAAGCTTATAAGGCACATGAGAGGATATTTCCAAGCCCGATGATGCTTAAAACCATGACAATGTAACACACTCCCCTGTTTTCATTGCCCACAACAAATTACAGGGTTTGGCTGGAAAACAAAAAATAAAATACTTCACAGTAGTGGTCTCTATGTATTAGCTGGATAGAGACCTAAGTAGTGTAAAGCTCCCCTATTACATTCAGCATGCCTGGAGCTTTTCAATCAGTGGAAAGTTAACAGTGAGTTGGTCACAATCTTGTGCCATGTAGTTAAGATTTAATACCTACAGCTTTGCTGTTGGGCTAAATTAAAGACCCTGCACCAATACACATTTAAGCATTTCATAGAAAAAACATTTATACAATTTCTTCATAAAAGAAGAAAGACCGTTCAGTGCCACCATTCACCTTTCTCTTCCTTCTAAACTGATGTATGCACAACCCTTTGGGATGGTAAACTATGTGCAGCCTGAGAGACGCAGGCTCAAATCTAAGACCAGGAAGAAATCAACTTTAGTTAGCTCCTACCTGGTTATGTAAAAACAGACACCATATTCTTCCTATCTGCTGAATCAAGTACTAACATTCACAGTTTTTCCCCAGGTGAAATGGTTAAATTATCTGACCCCCAGTTTGAAAATTCAATATATACATACTGGCATCAGGCTTTTCAAGGCATAGATTAATAGCAGAAAAAACCTGCCCAGACATAATTACTATATTAAAAGACAGCAGGTAGCAACTTTTTGGAAGCATTTTTACTTAGAACACAGCAGAGGGTAAAATTAATTTCTCAATTATCTTAAGCCAACCTGTTATTATAACACACTTCTGAGTCACGGGTACACTTATCAACAGCATCAATTTTTCACTAGATTTCTCAATTTTTTCAGTCCCAAAAATGTTAGCTAGACCTACTGGTGAGCATTAATCACAGTTAACATTGTGCACTTTTTCAAAGTATACTTTTTCAAAGCCAAACTGTATTACTTAGTAGTAGGAGTGAGAAAATGTATCGAGAGTGGGGGGGTTGTTATTCTGTTTTCTCACCTCCTCCTTGTCTCTCCTCCCACTTCCCTCTCTCACCCTTCCCTTCCTCTTCCTCCAGGAAAGAATCACATTCAAAATTCCACAGGTTGTTAATCAAGTGGAACTGTGGTTGATCAGAAATTATTTAAAAATTTAATATTACTGAAAACTTTCAGATAACTAAATACACGTACTTATGTATTTAGACATTTCTAAAGCTGATTAATTCATTTTTTCAGAACAAAACCCCACATCCCACAAGGCAAGATGACTGACATAGTATTCAGTATGTTGGTGACTTATTCAGCACCTTGTTCATGGTAGCAGACCAATTTAGTATTCTTTACAAGTTCATGAGTATACTCAAAGGAGTGAGCACTTGGCAAACTTAAGTGTTGAACCATCCAGTAATCACCTTGCAATATCTAAAAAAGTAAAATATCTGAACATTTGAATTTGTCACTTTCTGTTTTAGACAAGCAGAGTGATGAAGATAATAGTTAAAGTAATCTGGCTCTGGCAATCTTTATCTATGGAGAACTCTTATTCAGTTCATTAGCAGCTATATGACCAGTAAAAGCCACAAAAAGAGAGGGAAATAAAGAAATCAAAGTATTTTCAGAGACTCACAGACTACAGCATTGTGACTTTGCCTAGGATTAAGATTTGCCAATGTTAGCTGTGATAAAGACTCAACTTGCCTTGCATAACTATAACATTAAAGACTTTGCAATTTCCTGGTTATCAATAATGAAACTACCATTAACATCTTAAACAGAAAGACAGCAGAAGAGGAACAAATGCTCCTCTGGAAGGAATTAACCACTTCTGAAGATTATTAAAGAAGTGGATGTGAAGCTTTTTATTAAAAACACTGAGACTGAACTTTCAATTAATGAAGTACAGCTTACGGTTTTGGGCTTAACTAATAAAGTCTGTAGCTGAACAAAAATGGTAGCAGTAATGAAGACAAAGTAGAGCTCAAAAACAGATTGCTAGTATTAGAAAAGGGACAAACACTCTGTATATTCATTTGGTAATTTAGGGAAGTGAAACATCAATAAAAGCCCTGAAAACAATTAGTACTTTCCATATTTTTATTTTCCCTGATAATGTGTGAAGACCATCATCTTAGTGGCATATATTGATGAGAGGCAAAAGTAATTAAGATATAAAAAAGTCATGTTATTGAACTTAAGTGGATGAACTCCTGACTTCCCCATAATTCTGTGGCTGTACCTGAACAGCTTTGTGTGCTGCAGGCCCAGGGACAAGGTCCTGTCTGTGGCTTGCATGCCTTATAATTATGGACGCAGCTCTACAGTGTCCATTGTGGGATGGCACAGATGTGTGTCCAGGTAGCCTGGCACAAGCTTGCCCAGGCCATTCCCAGAAATTTGCTGCTCTCAGCCAGTGCTTTCTACGTCTACGCCTAGAGCTGGCACTGGAAGACTCATAATTGCAATGAGGACTGCAAATGATTCAGCTTAGAGAGGAAACTCCTCTGCCAGTTTTTCCACTTGTCCTAGAGCAAAAATGTTAACATTTCTTTAGCTTACCTTTAGCATGTATAATACAAAGTTATGCCATCCTTTAATAAAACACTTTGAGATTTACTAATGCAAGCAACTATAGAAATGCATAATGATATTACACAGGTTGTTTACCTGCATGAATTTCAGAGGCATCAATGAGGAGATAAAAGGCACACATCAATGAAAACAGCATGCCACAACTGTAGCCAATGAGCCTTTGTTATCACATGCCTTAAATTTCAACAGTCATGAAAATTATAATGGGACATCCAACAGTCTTTTGGCTGAACAGATATATTAATAAAGTTTTTTCAGCTTGTGAAATTTTAGGTCTGAATACAGTATTTTTCTTCAGATTGTTGATGTGTGAATTTTCACAGTTAATCATTGTATGTTTACTTATACGAAGAAAAAAACCTGCTACTTCTGTTTCTGTAGGGTTCTTCCATACATAAATATGTGGATGCACACACATACCACAGAGACAATCTTGTTACAGTACTAAACTCCATAAAAAATAAAAAAAGAAACAAACAAACAGGAGTTATAAAATAGATATAATCTTCATTCTTCAGAGCATCTAATAATAATGAGATTAGAGGAAAAACTTTTTCCCTTAGGCACACTGTATCTGATGACTGAAAGGTTTCCTGCATCAAGTACCTATATCTGTTATCAAGAATTTATATCTGTTAACAGTTGCAGGTCACAATATTGATTCATCTGTTCTCAATATTAGTTTATCTCATCTGCACCATGGTCATTTTTTTGCTGCACATGTTAAAGATCAGTGTTGGTTTTTGCAGTTTGCTGTGCTCTGCGGTGATTAGTGATGTTTTGCCTGGGACATTTGTTATTAAAACACTGGTCTTGAGCTTAATCTGGTATCTGAGTTTTGTACTGAAGCCATTACTGTACTTTGGGTACCACCTCATGGAGACAATTAGCAATTATACTTCTTCCTCTGAGAGGTTTTTGATAGAGGAAATCCAGAATGGCACCTTTGCTACCTTCTTTTATGATATTTCCTCCTTCATTACAATAACTTTTCAGTATCTTGAACATTCTTGGGTAGTTAATTTACTGGTATTGCTTGGGAATATAGTTTCGGTTTTGTCTAAGGTTAATAAGCAATTTAAGAATATCATCCAGAGATCTGCCCCAAGGCTGGATAGTCATGAGTGGCAGGGTGTATGGGATAGTATGGGCAAGCACCTGGGGCGGTGGGCACCTGCAATGTTTTAGAACTTCACCCCTGAACAAGTGCAGAATCCTGAAAAACTAGTTGAATATTTAGAAAAAGTATGCTGTCACCCTGGCAACTCCAGAGAGATACAAATCACTGCAACGTGCTGGGGCCTCGCCCATGCCTACTGAGCCCTGTTCAACACTATTCAGAACCCTGAAGGGGAAGAGAAGGTCTCTGGATCTGACAACAAAGCAACAGGCACTGCAGCTACTCCAACCGCGCCTCCAACAGGCACCGTGGCCACTCCAGCCCCCTCAGCAACAGCCACTATGGCTACTCCAACCTTGGCAACAGATACTGCGGTTACTGTCGCCGTGCCAGTATCAGTTGCCCCTATACACAAGAAGAAATCTTGGAAGCAAAAGTCAGCTCATTTAGAAAGAGAGGATGAAAGAGCAGGGCCATCACAAGGAGAGGAGGAGGAAGAGGAAAAAATCATAAATGAGAAGGAAACCACCCGATCCCTATCCCTGAGTGAGCTGCGAGATATGCAAAAAGATTTCAGCCGTCATCCAGGCGAGCACGTTGTCACCTGGCTGCTCCGATGCTGGGATAACGGGGCCAGGAGCCTGGAGTTAGAGGGTAGGGAAGCCAAGCAGCTGGGATCCCTTTCTAGGGAAGGGGGCATTGACAAAGTGATTGGAAAAGGGGCACAAGCCCTCAGTGTCTGGAGGTGACTCCTGTCAGGTATGAAGGAAAGATACCCCTTCAAGGAAGATGTTCTATATTGCCCCAGGAACTGGACCACCATGGAGAGAGGTATCCAGTACCTGAGGGAATTAACCATGCTGGAGGTGGTTTATGGTGACCTGAACAATGAGCAGTTATCCAAAGATCCAGATGAAGTTAATTGCACCATCCATTGGCAGTTAATTGACCCATGTGGCAGAAGTTGGTATGGAGTGCACCATCATCATATGCCATTTAAATGGCATTACTGACCTGGAAAGACAGAGGGACCAACAGTGGATGAAGCAGCTAGCCAGCTAGGAATACAAAGAAAGTATCTCTTCCTCCCTTGTCTCGGCTGTGGAGAAGCTGTTCCAGCAACTCAAAGAGGATAGATCCTACTCCCAACCTGTACGGACCAGTATCTCAGCTATTAGGAGTCAGCATTCCTCTACTCAAGAGAGAGGATATAGAGGGTACACACCACAGGGCACCCTGTGGTTTTACCTGCATGACCACAGAGAGGACATGAGGAAGTGGGATGTAAAATCTACCTCCACCCTAGAGGCATGAGTACATGAGTTGCAAGGAAAAACAATCACCAAGGGGGTTCTTCCAGGAAAATTGCTGCTCCGGTTACCAGCAGACAGTTCCCCAGGCAGAGTAGAAGGGCTGATCTTACTCCTGATTTTAGTGAAGGAACTCCTGACTTTTATCTACAAGAAGTGGGCAACGAATACTGTGACCAGGAGTAGAGGGGCCCTGCCTCCAGCCACGTGGAGGAAAGGGACAACCGGGTTTACTGGACTGCATAGATTTGATGGCCTGGCACATCAGACCCACAGGAGTGTAAGGCTCTAGTGGACACCAGTGCACAGTGTACCCGAATGCCACCAAGCTATACAAGGGCTGAACCCACCTGTATTTCTGGAGTGACAGGGGGATCCCAACAGCTAACTGTATTGGAGACTGAAGTAAGCCTAACTGGGAATGAGTGGCAAAAGCACCCCATTGTGACTGGCCCAGAGGCTCCGTGCATCCTTGGCATAGACTGCCTCAGGAGAGGGTATTTCAAGGACCCAGAAGGGTACCAGTGGGCTTTTGGTATAGCTGCCTTGGAGATGGAGGAAATTAAACAGCTGTCCACCTTGCCTGGTCTCTCAGAGGACCCTTCTGTTGTGGGGTTACTGAGGGTCAAAGAACAACAGGTGCCAATTGCTACCACAACGGTGCACCGGAGGCAGTATCGCACCAACCGAGACTCCCTGATTCCCATCCATAAGCTGATTCATCGACTGGAGAGCCAAGGAGTGATCAGCAGGACTTGCTCACCCTTTAACAATCCTATATGGCCAGTGCAAAAGTCTAAAGGAGAGTGGAGACTAACAGTAGACTATCATGGCCTGAACGAAGTCACGCTGCCGCTGAGTGCTGCTGTGCTGGACATGCTAGAACTTCAATATGAACAGAAGTCAAAAGCAGCTAGGTGGTATGACACAACTGATATCGCTAATGCATTTTCCTCAATGCTTTTGGCAGCAGAGTGCAGGCCACAGTTTGCTTTCCCTTGGAAGGGCATTCAGTACACCTGGAATCGACTGCCCCAGGGGTGGAAACACAGCCCTACCATTGCCATGGACTGATCCAGACAACACTGGAACAAGGTGAAGCTCCAGAACATCTGCAGTACATTGATGACATCATTGTATGGGGCAATACAGCAGAAGAAGTTTTTGAGAAAGGGAATAGTCCAAATCCTTCTGAAAGCTGTTTTTGCCATAAAACAAAGTAAGGTCAAGGGACCTGCATAGCAGATCCAGTTTTTAGGAATAAAATGGCACGACGGACGTCACCAGACCCCAATGGATGTGATCAACAAAATAACAGCCACATCTCCACCAACTAGCAAAAAGGAAACACAAGCTTTGTTAGGCGTTGTGGGTTTTTGGGGAATGTGTATTCCAAATCACAGTCTAATTCTAAGCCCTGTCTATCAAGGGACCTGGAAGAAGAACAATTTCAAATGGGGCCCTGAGCAACGACAAACCTTTGAACAAATTAAATGGGTGATAGTTCATGCAGTAGCCCTTGGGCCTATCCAGGTAGGGCAAGATGTAAAGAATGTGCTCTACACCGCAGCCGGGGAGAATGGCCCTACCTGGAGCCTCTGGCAGAAAGCACCAGGGGAGATTTGAGGTCGACCCCTAGGGTTTTGGAGTCGAGGATACAGAGGATCTGAGGCCCACTATACTCCCACTGAGAAAGAGATATTGTCAGCATATGAAGGGGTTCGAGCTGCTTCAGAAGTGCTTGGTACTGAAGCACAGCTCTTCCTGGCACCCTGACTGCTGGTGCTGGGCTGGATGTTCAAAGGGAGAGTCCCCTCTACACACCATGCAACTGATGCTACGTGGAGTAAGTGGGTCACAATGATTACATGACGGGCTCAAATAGGAAACCGTAATCACCCAGGAATCCTAGAATTAATTATGGACTAACCAGAAGGCAAAGCTTTTTGGAATATCACCAGAGGAGGAGGTGATGCATGCTGAGGAGACCTCACTGTACAATAAACTACCAGAAAATGAGAAGCAGTATGCCCTGTTCACTGATGGGTCCTGGCATAGTGTGGGAAAGCATCGGAGGTGGAAGGCTGCTGTATGGAGTCTTATACGACAAGTTGTAGAAACTGCTGAAGGAAAAGGGGAATCGAGTCAGTTTGCAGAGGTGAAAGCCTTCCAGCTGGCTTTAGACATTGCTGAATGAGAAAAGTGGTCAATGCTCTATCTCTATACTGACTCATGGATGGTGGCAAATGCCCTGTGGGGGTGGTTATAGCAATGGAAGCAGAGCAACTGGCAGCGCAGAGGCAAACCCACCTGGGCTGCCGCATTGTGGCAAGAGATTGCTGCCCGGGTAGAGAACCTGGTTGTAAAAGTACGTCACGTAGGTGCTCACACACCCAACAGTTGGGCCACTGAAGAACATCAAAACAGCCAGCAGGTGGATCAGGCTGCTAAGATTGAAGTGGCTGAGGTGGATCTGGACTGGCAACATAAGGGTGAATTATTTATAGCTTGGTGGGCCCATGACATCTCAGGCCATCAAGGAAGAGATGCAACATATAGATGGGCTCGTGATCGAGGGGTGGACTTGACCATGGACACTATTGCACAGGTTATCCGTTAATGTGAAACATGGGCTGCAATCAAGCAAGCCAAGTGGTTAAAGCCTCTGTGGTATGGAGGAGAATGGCTGAAATATAAATATGGGGAGGCCTGGCAGATGGATTATATCACACTCCCACAAACCCACCAAGGCAAGCGCTATGTGCTTACAATGGTGGAAGCAACCACTGGATGGCTGGAAACATATCCTGTGCCCCATGCCACTGCCCAGAACACCACCCTGGGCCTTGAAAAGCAAGTGCTATGGTGACATGGCACCCCAGAGAGAACTGAGTCAGACAAGGGGACTCATTTCCAAAACAACCTCCTAGACACCTGGGCCAAAGAGCATGGCACTGAGTGGGTATATCACATCCCCTGTCATGCACCAGCCTCCGGGAAAATGGAATGATACAATGGACTGTTAAAGACTACACTGAGAGCAATGGGCGGTGGGACATTCAAACATCAGGATACACATTTAGCAAAGGCCACTGGGTAAGTCACCACTAGGGGATCTGCCAATCGAGCTGGCCCTGTCCAATCAAAACTTTTATGTACTGTAGAAGGAGATAAAGTCCCTCTAATGCACATAAAAAATATGCTGGGAAAGACAATCTGGGTTATTCCTGCCTTGGGCAAAGGAAAACCCATTCATGCGATTGCTTTTGCTCAAGGATCTGGGTATACTTGGTGGGTAATGTGAAAGGATGGGGAAGTTTGATGTGTTCCTCAAGGGGATTTGAGTTTTGGTGAGAATAGCCAATAAACTGAATGGTATGATGTTAATTGCTATAAAATACTCTATGTCATCACTTTTATGATTGCTTTATGCCATATTAACGGTATTTCAGTAAGAGTCATCCAGATTAATGAAGAATGAACTTTGATGAAACCAAGCAAAGTGCAGCAGTGATGGAACCAGAACTGGCTTCAGCATGCAACAATCCAACACCACACACCATCTCTCCTGCCCTGAAAGACTGTTATGACAGATGGAGCCGAAAGTCATGGACTAAATGAACTCAACGGACATTTTAGAGGGATGGCCCATAGACCAAGGGAATGATATCTGTATGTATATATCAAAAGACAGGAAAAGTGGTGGTGATTAACTGGAATGTATTAGAAAGGGTAGAACCTGGGCATGACATAGATGGTATAGAATAAGGGGTGGATACTGTCCTGGTTTTGGCTGGGATAGAGTTAATTTTCTTCCTAGTAGCTGGTATAGTGCTGTGTTTTGGATTTAGTATGAGAATAATGCTGATAACACACTGATGTTTTAGTTGTTGCTAAGTAGTGCTTGCACTGGTCAAGGGCTTTTCAGCTTCCCATGCTCTGCCAGGCACACAAGAAGCTGGGAGGGGGCACAGCCAGGACAGCTGACCCCAACTGGCCAAAGGGCTATTCCATACCACATGGCGTCATGCTCAGTATAGAAACTGGGGGGAGCTGGCCAGGGGGCAGCGATTGCTGCTCAGGGACTGGCTGGGCATCAGTCAGCAGGTGGTGAGCGGTTGTATCACTTGGGTTTCTTCTGGGTTTTGTTCCTCTCTCGCTCTCTTGTTGTTTTCCTTTTCATTACAATTTTTTTTCCCCGATTAAACTGTTCTTATCTCAGCCCATGAGTTTTCTTACTTTTGCTCCTCCGATTCTCTCCCTCATCCCTCTGGGGGGGGGGGGGAGGGTGAGTGAGCAGCTCTGTGGTGCTTAATTGCCAACTGAAGCTAAACCACGACAACACTTTTTTCTTTTCTTTTTTGTTCCAGAAAGACTGGAAAGCAAGTATCTGGTTTAGACTATAAGGGAGAAACATTACTTCCCTGCATGATTAATCCCATCATAATTTTTAGGGTTCTCAAGATTAAATAAAGGAATTGAGGTAATAAACCACATAAATGGGCATTAGAGAAATAAAACATTTTAAAAATCAGAAAAGAGAATGAAAAGTAAATGAAATTAAGAATTGCTATCAAATATAATAAGAGACAGGTGTTTAACAATTAAACGGGATGATTGTTGTAACTGGGGCAGCTGAATATGATAAGAGAACAGCTGTTCCTTAACATTACTTCTATATTAGTTCTATATTAACAAAGAATGCTTTTTTTTTATTTGCTTTCCTGAAAATATTACATTACTGCTAACTCATAAAAGAAATTGGAAGCTAGGGATAATACTTTAATTAGCAGCTTCATAATACTATAAAGCTGCACAATAAAAATAATTTCTGAACATTTGTGCACTGGTCTTAAGCATCAGCTGGGTGGCTATTGCATAGTTATTCATTAGACTGGCTGAACATTAAACAATGCTTCTCAACTACCATTTCTAAAGAAATCATCATATCGTGGAGGAAACAAAAATAAGTCTCCTAAAGAATCATCTGTTGACTTAATGAATGTGCTTTCCTCCCTCATTCCTTCTGGTTCAAGCAAGCCCTAATGATACGGTATCTCACTTAATATTCGTCTCTCTTTCCAGAAGACATTTTAATGACCAGGTATTTTACATTATTTATTTTCCAACTGGTGAAACATTTAGAAGAATTATATTGCCACTCCAGCATTTCATAGGGCTAAACTCATAAGGATGATTCACATTTTTATCACGGTAGTTTGAGAGAGGTTGTCTAATGACCAATGCTGACATATACATCCAAACATACAATACATATAAGGTTAGATTTTTTAGCCTTAGCTTCTTATTTTTGCAAATGCCATTTTGCACACACAGCTTGATCGAAAAAGCATTTTTATACTCTTGATTGACTACCCTACTACCAACGAACCTGACAGCAAGCTTAAGAGAAAGACTTCCCACTTCTGTAGAAAGGAAGACCAATTTGTGTCTACATCCAGAAGTCACATTGTAGATAATGTAGGTATAGATCACACAGATTATGTCAAAACCCTCTTTAAAAAAGTAAGTGAAATGTAATGATGAAAACTACACACAAAATAAAATATTTACCTCTAATTTATCTGTACCTTATGAGAATTTATCTTTTTTTTTTCTTTTCTTAATCTAATTCTCCTCTGCCTTTGGTATTTCTGCTCATGTCATGGTTTAGCTTCAGCTGGCAACTAAGCACAACACAGCCACTCACTCACCCTCCCCGCCCCCAGTGCGATGGGGAAGAGAATCGGAAGAGCACAAATAAGAAAACTTATGGGCTGAGATAAGAACAGTTTAATAACTGATATATTATGATAATAATAATAATAAATAAATTGTAATCAAATGGAAAATAACAAGAGGGGGAGAGAGAGAGGAACAAAACTCAGGAAAAAAACAAAAATAAACAAGTGATCCAACCGCTCACCACCTGCCGACCGATGCCCAGCCAGTCCCTGACCAGTGATTGCTGCCCCCCAGCCAACTCCCCCCAGTTTCTATACTGAGCATGATGCCATATGATATGGAATACCCTTTGGCCAGTTGGGGTCAGCTGTCCTGGCCGTGTCCCCTCCCAGCTTCTTGTGCACTTGGCAAAGCATGGGAAGCTGAAAAGCCCTTGACCAGTGCAAGCACTACTTAGCAACAACTAAAACATCCGTGTGTTATCAGCATTATTCTCATACTAAATCCAAAACACAGCACTATACCAGCTACTAGGAAGAAAATTAACTCTATGCCAGCCAAAACCAGGACAGCTCAGTCTGCTCTTAAAAAGTGTGTGAAATATACTGGCAGGATTGAACAGACTGAGAAAAGGTCTGTGCTGTTCTGTGATAACATGATCTAACACCCAAATATTAAGTGAGAAAGTACAGACATCAGCTGTTGATTGTATTGGTTGCTCCAAAGAAGAGGCATCAGGTGGGACCACAACAACCATTTCTTGACTCTCTCCTGAGCTGGCATCACCAAAAGTACACCCCTAACCGGGACAGAGCTTCCTACCAAACCCCTGTCAACCATTTACCTCTACACACAGGTACACAGTCACTATGTGTTTATGTCTTCACCACTGTTAAGCAGTGTTAGCATTGTAAACTTTATTCCTTGTACCAGTTCTAATCTTTATACTTAGCCTATGAAGAAGTGGGCATGCTTCTCCTCTGAACTCGCTTGAGATGCCCTAACACTTATCATAGCAACTAGATCAATTGTATGTTGTTTTTTTCAGTCTTGAGTCAGGACACCTTTCAAAGTTACCTTAGTTATTTACAGTTATTTCATGCCTTTTTTGTGTGTGGTTGTTCACAAATTTAAGAGAATTATCAGAAAACTATATCTGAATGTGTTTATTTTTATGCAATTGGAGTTTATCATACATGAACTAATTTGAGGAAAAAAATACTCATCTTTTTACAAAATATACTAACCATAAATGTTCAGAAGTAAAATATTCATATCTAGTCTTAGCCTGTTGAAGTCTATTTAAGCTAAACTGAGATTTCTGTCTTCAGTGTCATTCGTTAGCTCTAATACAGCACGTATGTGCCTAAAAATCAGAGATTACAACGCATAGCTTTTAGATGCCTTGGGGATTATTTAAGCTTATATACCACACAAAGAAAATATTGGGACAAAGGAAATAACTCTTGTGTCAATGTTTTATTTTTTAATTTCCTGAAATGAAATTAAAAGTTGCATTCTGAAAAAAATTGAACTGATGTTCAGTCAACAAATAGTACCAAACCATCAGCTTCTAATGTCACTTTTTGGATGGGAGATAAAAGACAATGATAAGATCATGCAAGACAAGGGAGATGCCAAAGGCAGGTGGGAATAATCGAAGGCAACAGATAAATTTGTCTAATGATCAAGGCAAAACTTTAAAGTGACATGGCTTTCTCAGTCTGCTTAGATGAATGTGGTCAAACAAAATGCATAATAAAATTAAGAGGTCTTTTTGCTTTCAATAATTTATTTCAGTAATGATTATTTAGAAATAACTGTTTAAAGCAAAGCAGCAGTATACTGTTTACATCATAATTAGCAATGTAAGCTGGGACTTAATTTAAACAATTAGGGGTGCACAAATTGTTCCAATAGTATAAAAAGACTTTTGGTATGAAAAGTAACTTGGAACTGAGATTAAATAATTGTATTGTCTAAGACTTCTATCTTAATAATACAATTTAAAAAGAGAGATTAATATATTTCAGTGGTTCTAAACAAAGTATAAGTGACAAAACCAGTATATTTACATGACCATGTCCAATGTATTTGGCATTCTGTTCATATAATTAATAACACATTGAACTTAAAAGGCCTTTCATGCAGTGACTCCAGTGTACTTTGCAGTTATTAATAAAAACAGAATTCATGACAACATATGAACCAACAAATATCATGAGATGAAGCTGTTCTTTCTACTGAATATTGATTTTGCTGGTTTTGTACCACTGACCTAAATGAGGCAAAAATTTGACACTTGCGATTATCCATACCTGAGGAAATACTATTTATGCCTATTCAAACTGAGTGTCTGTCACAGAATCAGGAATTAATGCGAGTCCTCCCAAAACCATTTTTAAGACGCTTTACAGTCTGAATGCAATGAGAACAAGGCTTTTTAGCAACTGCATTTCAGCGTGGTGAGTTAAATGTTTTAATGATTTCATACTGTTACTTTCTCACAGTGTACACAATAAAAGTGAGTCTATGCCAGAACAATATTTATTTTGATTCACCAAGAGCCATTCACTTAACGGCAGGAGAGATACCTATATGAGGTATTTGGAACAAAACTTACCTCTAGGGTTATGCTTTGTATGGGGAATATCTTAATTAAGTTCCATTGCAATATTGAAACTTGAGAACGAGGTCGTAGCCTGCTGTAGCATGAAAGCCTTTAATTTGCACACTTCTGTTCTATTGAATAATCAAGGGAAGTTTAATTGAGCACTCTAGAGCCCTGGGTGTTCAGAGTTTCTATGTACTTATGTTGTGTTCTCTGTGCTGTGGTTTAATGCCACATAGTTATTTAGGAGCTCATTTAAGGCAATTAAAAACTACAGCTGGGGTTTTGTTGGACTGCCTGTACTCAACCTGGTTGGGTAATTAGACTCAAATGGATACCTTGCACCCACTTCAGCCTCAGACTAGCAATGCTTTGTGTGTGAAACAGAAAAACATTTTTTTTTCCTGTTAGAGTTTTTATTCTTACAAAGAACAAACAAATATAATGTGTGCTTTACACTAGAGTCATAAAAATTATTTCTTCGCTGCTGATAGCAATTCACACTAGGGTGACATTTTAAAAAGAACCCAAGGTAACACATATTCAAAATATTTTGGCACGTCTTGGGATTTCTTAGTATTGGCCTAAGTCCCATTTTAGACTCTTTGAAAAGCTTACTAGCCTCAGACCTCAATAACTTGAAATGTTATCTGGGGCTCATAAAACCACAAAAGTGCCATTTATCTGTCAGTAGTTGCCTAGGTCTAAAAAGTAGGTCCTCAGGAGCCTGTCTGTCTCAGCTGCCGGGCATCCTCAGGGCCCTTGCATTACCTAGGCGAACGGCTTCTGCAAAGCAGGTAGGTTGGCAGCTGAGCCTCTGCTTCCAGACGTGCCCACAAATCCCCGGGCAACATCCTGTTCATGGCCATCAAGATTATTTCACAACTATGTCCTACAGGGATTTACAAACTATATACTCTCCTACCTGCTCTTCCTCAAGCAGCTGGGAGGCACAAAGAGAGAGGCACTCCAGGGACATCTGTGCTACTAGCTAGACCAGGGCCAGGGAGCCAGCTCAAGCACTGGGCCCTTGAGCATCAACACTGCCCCTTCATTTACTCCCTGGCCATGTTTTGTACCATCCCAACTAACTGCCTTAAGGATAAATCTGCAACATAGGGGGCTAGCCCTCACGAGCCTGTAGGCAAATCAGCACTACCCATCTTCTAAGGCCAGGGGTCAATTTTTGACTCAACAGTGACTGGCCATAGCCAGTAAGACCCTACCCATACTGAGCTTCCTCCTAAACGCAGTCAGGAAAGGCAGCCACATCCATGTTGTCCTGTGATAACATTCAGAGGTTTAATTCCCAGCTCTACCTGAGGAGATGTAGAACATCCTCAGCCCACAAATACAGGGTATTTTAAGGCAGAAATCCCTTCCTGAAATTCATTCCTGAAATTGCGTAGTAGGGGAAAAAAGAATCATCCAATAAGAAAAATGAAAAGGAAACACAAAACTGACTTTACAATCTTGTAGTCTGTCCTTGAGTTGACAAGCTTCAGCTGGAACACCAGAGACACCAGGTTTAAATCATGTTCCCCAGATAGTATATATTTTGTATGAACTTGAATAAATTCATCCAAGGAGATGCATAAAGAATAACCTGCCCTAAAACACCCTATAGCTTGGCAAATAGGGAGCAGTTTTGGAAAACTGGAGTTGGGATTCAAGAACCTACTCCAAATCAGTCAAAATAAAGGCTGAAAAACAATTTTCTGATCTTCAGAACTGACTATCTTAAACCCTGTTGTGCTGCTTCATTGAGAAAAAGCCTGAGGGACCTATCCTCCTCTTTAATATTTTCTGTTGATTAACTTATATGTCCTCCTTCTCAATATAATGACCTATGCTAAACTCATGCTCAGAATTTGACTTTCCCCAGGCATACTCACAGATACATGTATCTCAAAGACTTCAAATGGCAGAAAACCTGCTTGCAGTAATTCAGCACACTGCCATGCCTAACTATGCTGAGTACTGGAAGTAGTATAGGTATTTTTTCCCCATTTGGATTCACACAATACGCTTCACAGGGTTGGTTAGCCTGCACTAACTGCTGCAGCAATGTCACTATACTGCTGCTTGATCTGAGCTCCTTTGTATCTTTCCATAGTATTGTTATAAGATATGTAGAAATTTCTAAAAATAAAGCATCACAATGTCTATATCAAATTTGTGCTTCTATCTTTAGTTTTCAGAAAAGCATATATTTAGATCTAATAAAGGATGTAGATGCCTATGTATAGCTAAGCAAAGAGCCAAATATTCAAAGAGATGACAAGGAGAAATACAGTAAGAGTAACAGAAAAAAAAATCTACACCTCATTTCAGATTTGATGTGTTCTGAAGACAAATAATTATTGGGGGACTAGAAGAAAGAACAAGGTAGTTGCAATAGTGGGACATAAAAAGAGAACCTACTCGAAGAATACAGGAGAGGATACATGAGATTTCCCATAAAATATTTTTTTTCCTGCGAAGTACTGTAATTATGACTTGCATCAGAAAGATAATTGGATATTAAAGCTTACTTGCTTTATTGAAGAGGTTTAGGCTTTCTGCTCCATTTAGTTATTCTTTATAATGCTAAACTCTGAAAAAAGAGAGCTCAAACTGATAATCCTATTATGCAAGACAATATATCGAGTAGTAAATGTCTCCAGTAAGGAAACTATAAAGGAAAAATATTTTTTTTAAATGTCCTTCAATGATTTCAAAGAAATATAAAGAATTTGTTTTCTTTCAAACACATAGAATTAGTCCAAGTTTATAGTAGTATAACTACAAATGTAATTTTGCTTAATCCTTCTGCTTGATACTTTTTCTACCTTTACTTTAAGAGATGCATGTAAATTGCACCAGTTTTTCTTTTTTTTTTCCTCACAGAAAATCTAAGAAAATCCTGATTATAGCTTTCACTTTCATGTTAACAAGTCAAAATTAAAAAAATTCTGAAGGGGGATTAAAAAGGATGTATATGTATCTGAATACACCTTCATCGTGACCTACTTAGTTATGTTAATAGGACAGAATGTTGCAATAAAACTAAGGCAGCCCTAAAATCCTCCCAAACTGTTATCAGTTACAAAGTCATAAATCACTCAGTTTATTTATTAATTTCATACTTCAATAGCATCAGATGTTTAAGTATTTACTGGACACAGTTGTGGAATTGTAACTAGAAGTACACAACCTCTTGCATTTAGAGATAACCAAAGAGAAACCAATAAGAAACAAAAGATTTCTATGGAAAGTTTTCACAAAGGAAATTTGACCTTCAGGCCAGCAGATTTGTCATTCAGAAGTCTAATAGGAACAATGTGCATTTTTTAATTGGCTTGTGATTCCTTTCCAATTTCCTGAAATTATGTTGATTGAGACAGTTAAGAATATAATCAAGTTTGCAGTAGTAGCTGATAAATGACCTGTATTATTAATATATAACATCAGGATTAAAATCTTAATTAAATAGACACAATTAAAAGACAGTTCATGTATGCCCCAGTGTTCCACCAATGAAAAAGGAATTTACCAAATGTGTTCAATGAAGGAGAACTTGTTTTGAGAAAAGAGGATTAGTTCAAAACTTGATTGATACTCTGTACAGTTTTAATTTTAAGGTCTCGAAAGTGGATCATGCAAAAACTTAGCTGATTCAAAGTCCCTTTAACTAGCAGATAGTTTACTTCTTATTCATGCCTTTCCCCTACACGATTTAACATCTTCATGTTTTATTCCTGCTCACTTTTGGCCTGTATTCAGAAATGAACTGCCCATTAAATAAACCTGGACTTTTTTTCATACTTAAGAAAAGCAAGCACTCTATGTATTCACGCTCTTATACTGTTTCAGAATTCATTGATATGTATTATTTAGTACATGATGGGGCAACTGGATTGATATACTAAAAACTGAAGATAAGGGAAGTGTAAGCCTTTCAATTTTATAAAATAAAGTATTTGAGAATACTAGTTCACATCAAAGCAATTGACCTCTTCAGGACAGCAGTCAAAAATTCTGAAATGCCATATAATGAGTGCTAGGTAGAAACCAAAGAAACAATGCAGAATTGGATGCCAGCATAATAGCAGCCTTCTGGTTTGCTACTCTTCATGTTGTGCTACAGTGAAGTTAGTCCCCACTCCTACTTCAGCCCTATCGCATCCATTGGTCTGAGTTCACATCCTATCCTTCCCTGTCAGCAGTGTTAACTTCAGCTGGCAAACATGTAAGTTTGACAGTGAATTCAAAAGATTTAATCTTTCACATAGGAGTTCAGCACCAACATAATTTTATGGGTTTTGAAGGAGTCGCAGAATGAAATCTTATGACCTGCTCTGTGCAAGGGGTCAGGCTAGCTGGCCTTAAAATCTATTGTTCCTAGGATTCTTCTTATCAGGATACATTTGAGGCATCATGCAAGGTGCAGAGGTCAGATTTTTTTTGATCACAGCTTTTCTTTCCTTGAGTAAGAAGAATACTCTGAGCTGTCATGAGTCAAGTCCTGTACAAGTACAAGATATTTCCAGACATGTTCACCAGAAAGCCAAAACTGCAAAAAGTCCCTAGCGTATCTTGAAGAGCTGTTGCTTTACAGACTTGAGGGAGCAGAGGGCCAGGAAACAGTCACATCACAATGTCATCGGTATATCCACAGTTATATCCGCTGTGGTGGGAGATAACCTGTCCACACAGCTCTGTACGCACTGTGCATAAGGCCGTGCTGCCTGAGCTCTGAGCAGATCTGCAGTTACTCTCCCCAGTTTCCAAACAGACAGGAGGTGGGTCAGCTCCACTCCAGAAGACTATATTAGCAGTAACTTTATATACCCTTCCTCCCTGGGTGTGATGTCAGCATTGCTGATGTCTGGTTTTTGGTCATCTCAGAATAAGCCTGCACTCTCGCTAAACTCACATCTGCCTTATACCTGCCCCCTATATACTACATCACACTTCACTCTGCAGAATACCAAGGATGTCCTAAAAGGCTGTATACTCATCACCTATTTTTAACTGCTTTTTTGGCTGCCTAGGGAATATTTTAATGAACATTACCTAATAAGGAGAATAATTCTAATGCATCTTCCCTCATCAACTGCAAATGTAAGAAATGTCACAATTAGCAACCTACTGAATTAGATCAGTACTTATAGAAAGTCATAATGATTTAACTGGAAGAAGGGTATATAACCAGGAGCCACGTGTAAGAAAGAAATAAAATATATAGAACTCCTAGTTGTGAAACTTGGATAATTGTGAAAAAGCAAATGAGGCAAAGCCCATGAATATTGGGGGCAATCCATATTTCTGCAGAGGTAGTACAATCCCACAGTAGCAGACTTAGTTTTGCTAAGATAGAAGAATTCTGCAGGTCATGAGGGAAAAAAAAATGGCCCAAATATGTGAAAACTATGAAGAAAATAAATGCAAATATCTTAGAAGTGTCTGAAACTCACTAGTTGAATAATAGTTAAAATTAATAAAATTAGAAAAGAAACTTCTACTTAAATGTGCTATAGCTACGGGCTGTGCAGGAGCAGGAGAATATACTGCAACCTTCACATTTTGAAATATACAGGAAGACACATTTACATTTTAAAAAACATTCCCCAATCATGACTATAATTCCTGTTCTGTGCTTTGGTATGACATTAATGATTACTAAGAAAGTCATAACCCGAGAGAGAGTATTTAATAAGCACATTTTTCAGTTAGTATTGTCTGCTGGAGATGAACAAGAAAAAGACCAGTCTTTGGGGAATGGCAAAATGCAGGGCTCCCTGTGTTTTCTTGTGATGAGCAGTCATCAAAATTTAGATCTGTAATTGCACACATGTGACTGTGGGTGAATATACTATATTCTTTGACAAAACGAGAGAATGTAGTAAGGTTGCAACATCAGAAACAGTTGCTAAGACAAAAAAAAGAAGTTAGTGGCTACAAACCTAAAATTTTAAGAACAAACATGGAAGTCCTAAAAGAAGTCTAGGAAGTATGATTAGAGTAATACCGAAGTATTTCAATCCCTTTATTCTAATAATTTCCTAGGGTGCTTCTTTCTGCTTCATCTGAACAACTCAATATTTTATCTGACAGTTCCCTGACGTTTCCACACTGCCTTTAGAGGACTTTGAGAAGGGGTAGCTCATCTATATATATCAGCACCTGGTCTTCTCAGGCAGTTTATAACAGCTGGACCACAGAAGTGACTACCCAGAATGACCAAACCATCAAGGTTTAAATGGCTTTGCTTTTTTTCCCAAAATACAAACAAGTTCCCGGTGCTCCTGGGCAATGACTGATTTCCACATGCCAGTCTGTAGGTTCCTACACTGTTCAAAATATTTTGTAACATCTGGGATTATTAGCCTGTCAGATGCCTGTCTGATCAAATGTTGCCACAGGGAGAAGATGAGAAATTAGACCAGGGTGCTAGAGGTTTGGAAGAACAGAAGAGGAACAGTTAAGAGCCAGTCCGTGCAGCCTGCAGCCACGTGGTGTGGTACCTCTGTGATGGGTGCAAGCTGACTGGTTTTTAAGGGCATAGTATGAAAGACTCACTTGACTTGTTCTGTTGATCCACATGTGACTTTTTGCCTATTAAAGCAATTCTCAAAATGAGTAAAATGTTAACAATCTCTTTTTTGCTTAGCAAGCTGCTCTCTACAGTCTGGTCCTAAATTAAGTTAATCCTCTGAATATTTCAGTGCTTCCTACCTTCTCTGTGCACTTCCAGTTGTGTTCTGCTCAGCAGGGGACCCATACTGGACTGGGCTTACAGATGCACTTTAACTAGAAATACCTCAGAGAAGAACTCTAATAACAATCCCAGATCATCCCTGTAACAAAACTCAGAACAGTTTTTTATTTAAAAATATTATAGCCAGTATCATCTGATTTCTACCTCTTCTGCATAATTTTGAGGTATTTGCTAGGTTTTTAGTACAAGCAAAAAGAATAGACAGTGCCTATGTAGTTATTTTATGTGTAGGTGTCAAGATTTTGGCAGCGGGGGGCTGCAGGGGTGGCCTCTGTCAGAAGAGGCCAGGGACTGACCCATGGTGGACACAGCTGGCCTCAAAAGGGACCCATCGCAGGACACAGCTGAGCCCATCAGCCAGGCTTGTGGTGCCTCTGTGATAGCATATTTAAGAAAGGGCAAAAACACTGCAAAGGTAGAGGAGAAGGGAAAAAACCAAAAAGAGTGAAAAACAGCAGAAGGAACACCAAGGTCAGCGAAGACGGAGCAAAGAAGAAGGAGGAGGAGGAGGAGGTGCTCCAGGCACCAGAGCAGAGACTCCCTTGCAGCCCATAGAGGACCCACGCTGGAGCAGGTATTTCTCTGCAGCCGGCTGAGGACTCCATGCTGGAGCAGGTGCATATTCCCTGAAGGAAGCTGCAGCCCGTGCAGAGAGCCCGCTCAGGAACAGAGGAAAAGTGGGATGAGGAGGGAGCAGCACCACAACCCCCATTCGCCACCCCCCCGTTCTGCTGTGAAGGAGGTGGAGAAGCTGGGAATGAAGTTGAGCTTGGGAAGAAAGGGGGGATGAAAATTGTTAGTTTAACGTTTGTCTTTGTTTCTCACTACCCAAATCTATTCTAACTGGCAATAAATTAAACTATTTTTTCCCAAGTCATGTCTGTTTTGCCCACAACAGTAATTGGCAAATGATTTCCCTGTCTTTATCTTGACCCATGAGATTTCTTGTCCTGTTTTCTCCCCCTGCCCCACTGAAGAGAGTGAGTGAGTGGCTGGGCGGGAGCGTGGCCCTTAGCCAAGATCAGCCTACCGCAGTTGTTCAACACGGTAGGCATGACTCTCGGACTTTCCTACCCCAGTCTCCATTACGCACAACAGTGAGACTGCAGAGAAATTGGTTGCCAGTGACTGACTCTGGAAGCAACCAGTCGCTCTGCTCTCTTCTCCACTGCTCCACCTGTCATGCTGGTTTTTAGAGCAGCCTTAGGACTCCTTATTATATTCTCAATGGGGTTGCCTACTAGCTACAAGTCTCCACAGAGAATTGAGTCGAGTTAAATGCTAACATTCAGCATAATTTTTAAAAGGCACTGATTAGATGAGGTTTGCATCCCAGGTTTCACTTTCAGAGAAGGTAGATTTTCTCTGGATTGTTAAAATGGGGTAGAACACACTTACCATAATAGTGCAAAGGAGACATAGCTGGACAAGGGTAAATAGTGTTTAGTGAGGAAACCTTCCATCTGGAAGAGGAGATGCATGCTTGCATGACATTAACATATTTCCGTGATTTATGGAGTATAAAATTTTTACCTTTTATGTTACAATATGTAGTTTGTTTATTTAAAAATGGTTAAGAAAGCAAAGATGATAAATAAAGACTATCTTGCATAATATTATACAGAAGAATGTATTTTTGCCACCACAAGTAGGCCTAAATTTCATTAAAATAATACAACAAATTTCCTTCGATTTAGTGTCAATAACCTGATTCATTAAGTGCATCTAATGTATGTGTCCTCCCAGTTATTACTGCAATTATTTAAAGATTAAGACTCCCTAAAGGTACACAATATGATAAACTATAATAATTCCCCTAAAATGTATGGTCTGAAGATATCCCACTGAACTATGGATAATGATTTATGGTCTGTTGGTAAGATATGCAATTTAATTGCACTTTGGAACATTCCTAAAGCAGCAATCATCATGTCACAGAGTACCTGCAAGATGTCAAACTCTAATTATTTCCATGACAGTGTTTCTCAGATTTGACTCTGGTAATCCTTCACTCTGAAGGCTTATCCACAGAAAATGAAACATCAAATAAATTATGCTCAGCTGTCATCTTTACCATGTGCCATTTTGTCTAAATTTTGCCAGAGTGTGAAAACAGGGACGTGATCTGATCTGTTATGGAGCTAATTCTAATTCCCTTCATACTTACATAGCTTCAGTTAGTTTAGAAAATGATGCCTGGAAATTGATAGGTAGATACATAGATAGAAACTATATTTCAGGAAAAACAATAAATCCTAATTTTTAGCCCTGTGGTCAGATTCCAACCTGCTTTCCTGTATTTTGACACTTATGGAACTGTACTGCTTTTAATGGAATTAAAGTATACACCAACGTACATCTGGTCAGAATGAAGTCTACCTTTCTCAATTTCATCAGGAAAAAAAAAAAAACACCACCAAATTAGCTACTCTATAAAATTCCCATCCCCTTATCTCAAAGTCTAAGTTTGCAAATAAATGAATTTAGTCTATCCTCTTCAAGCAGATTCACTGTCTCTCTCCCAGTGCTTCTCTAACTCTTATGTTGAAGTTTCTGATGCTTTTTTCCCCATTTGGAAGTGCCCCAGAGATTTCCCCTGTATCTCATAGTTACACTTTGATCTTTCCCTCACAAGATTAGCTCTTCAGCCAGCACCGCAGGTCCATGCTGTGATTGTCTCTGGATACACTCCCCACCGGTATCCACATGGAGATTGTTCTTGGCTATCCTAGAGGCATGTTACTCACACCAGTGCAATTCAAACAGGAGCCTGAGGGCAGATCTTAGCTTGAAATTCAGTAATTGTGAGCCTGCATGAAGTTATTACTCATTGCTATTTTCATGTCACATGCCTCCAAAAATCTCTACTCATGGGCACACACCATAAAGTTAGAACACAAGAATAACAACCCTGAAAGGCCTACAATCAGAAGAAATGGAGGAAGACAGGAAATACTATCTGAAGGTCAGCAATAAACAACTGTGGAAGAAAAGTGCTAGAACTTCAGTGAAAGCAATGGTATTTTGTGTCTGAGCAGTGCAAAGCAGTGAACATGGCTCTCTGCCCCTGTGCATACACTTTGCCCAGAGTGACTTAATCACAGATCTCAAAGGAAACAGAGAATTAGTCCCCTTCTTTAAAACTAATGACAACTATGTGTAATTTGATTTTAAGCTATCTGAATCTTACATGAAGAACTGGTGGAAATGCAGAGGTCTTTACTATAGAGACATATGCTTATAACAGTTTACTCAAGATCTCCAAGAAATTTCAGAGACAATTTATATTGTATATCTCATTGTGCATAATACAGCCTGGTTGCAAAGGCTTTAAAGTTATTCTATGTGTAAAGTTTTTGTAATCAAAGATAAGCAAAATAGTCTCTTTTCAGGGCTTAATGCTTAGGTGCCAACTAAGGATTTTGAGTGAAACTTTTGCATCATTTGTTAGTGCCCTTCCACTGAGAAACTGTGAAGACACAAGGGAGGAGGAAGCAGCCTCACTTCACATTTATCTGACTCACCTGGGCCTTGAAGGTGAGAAGAGTGGAGAAAGTGTCCTGTTTCTGTATTCCACAGTGTTTTGGGCACTGCACTGGTCCATAGTGAACTGCACAGCAATAGCAATTAAGAAGTACAGAGAATTTTACTGCTGGGTGCATATTGGGTATTCAAGGCGGTACAGATGTTAAACAGGAATCTTGAGAACCTACCTTTTGCACATAAATTGCCTAATTTTCTTTGTGATTCTTCCCCTTATTTCTTACTTATGGCACTGTACAAAGACCTGGTCTTACTTCATGGATGTTTATGTATAGGGAAAGAGAAAGCAAGTCAACGTTCTCAGCTGTATTAAACAAATGGCTTTCTCATTATCCTTTTATGGATGAGCTACCATTGTAACCCTTAAAACAAACAATTAAAAACAGTTTGAGGCAACAGAGGTATGTTGCAAGACAAGAGGATATGTCACTGAAAAGTGTCCTGTAATGTAATATTAAGCTCTAGAATTTATGGCTGTTTTCTTCCTTGTGGTGTTTTTCAATACACTTTTATTACAGGCTCTAAATTATACTCTCACAGAAAAGGTCTCTCTTTAAACCTTTAGGTCAGAATTGTTCAGATCTTTTCACACTGAATCAGTCAGTTTTAAAGCTGGCACAATCCTTGGCAGGCTTGTAAATCTTTCAGAAGATCTTATCCAATTACCCTTCATGGTCCACAGGCTTCTACGGCGTGACTGTTTCCTTCTATGTGAGGAATTAAGTGCTCATGAAAGGTTAGGAACCAATGGAGTTGAAAAGTAAGCCAGCACATTTTTATACAGTTCAGATACTATGGCTATATCTACAGAGACAGTGTAGAGATCTATAAAGAAATTCAGTCATGGTCAAGACCATTGATGGTCCTTCGAGACCAGAAGAACAGTAAGGCCAGAAATTTTCAGTTTATTTGTTTATAAAAGACAATCAGTTGTGTTAAAACTGGAAACTTCTGCATATACATCTAAGGTCTTAAATCTTGCCTAGGACCACAAAATATATTTCATTTTACCTGTACCTATCATAAGCCTTGGTCTTTGTTATATGTCATACAACTTCAGGAAATGTGGCAAGAGGTCATAGACATCCTAGGTTTTTTAATACAAAAAAGGAATATAGTGAAGAGCAATCTCTGAAGAAAGTACTTTTTTTTTGTTATTTTATATACTTATTTAACACCTTTATTAACTAAAGGAATATAAAAGACAAATATTTACTAAGATGTTTGTTAATATCAGAAAGAATTTTAGATCTCAGCAGTTTTTAAACTGCAGTATTTATTCCAGTGACACATAAACTGCAATTACCAGGCTATAGCAGAAAGGGAAGAAAATCACTAAATCAATTTCACATGTAGCATAAAAATATTATTTGATCTCACTCTGTTGGTCAGGATTACTAGAAAAATGCCCCTTCAAAAACATTACATGGGTAATAAAATCACAATTAAGAACAAATGAGAAAATGCATGCTGTCTCTTTGAGGGAGAGCTTAAAAAATTCTTTTCTTTGTAATGCAAAAAAAAGGAGATTGCAGTGAGAGAAATCCACCTGCATCTTGAACCTGTGTTAGTGAATTGTAACTAAACTTTGACATGCTGTGATTTCCCACATTTATATGTATATACAGATATTAAGATATACATATTCATTTTGTTGGTACACTATTTATAATGTTCATTTTTTTTCCACTTCACAGTGAGAAGGACTTTCATTTCTCAGTTGAAGATCTGAAGAATTACATCGCAATCAACTGCTACTCCAAGCCCTTTCTATGTCTGATTTTCAATTGTATCTTTTGTAATTATTCATTTATATTAGTACAAGACAGAAGGATCTTGAAATGTGAAACTTCACACAGTGGAACTAACTGAAAAGCAATCAAGTCAAGCAGAATTAGGTCCTTGTTAGTTCAGTTGTTTCTAATACACTTCAATTCTGAATAGGGAAATTAAGTTAAAAGGAATTTTCATATGCAGCTTTTAAAAAGCTTTCCATTTTACAGCTTGTGTGCTTCATTGTATTGTTACCTCAACAGAACTTGTACTCATTTCAAACAACAATGTGAAATGGAGGAAATAAAATAAAAGCTTAATATGATCCCAAAGTCTACAATTAGGGGGTTTATGTATATAAGAAAAATGTTATTAGTCATTAAAAAAAATTATTGAGATGGTGTGGGTTTCTGCAGAGTTTAACCTTTCTGTGACTTTCATGTTTATAGATAAAAAAAATTCCATTTAGTGAAATTTTGTCCAGTTCACATTCCAGAGAGCTTGTCAATGTCATGTTTCCCAAGACTAAATTGCATTTATAAACTCATCTGTCAAATAAATAAAAGGTCACCGCTTGGTTTCCAGCAAGAAATTGCTTATTATTTAAAAGGAAGTTTCCAGATCTAGTGGGAGAATAGTGCTGCATTCTAAAGAGAGGGAAGTGCATTACTAATTCTGTTGATCATGGTTATTTCACAAATTACAAATTACAACACAGAGCTAGAATGAAGTAGGCAAGATCTTTTCTACATGTTTTATTTACCAGTGCTGTATTTCTTTACATTTCGAGTAGCCACCATAAGTTGCTGACAATTGCACAGAAGTTTTTTGGATTGGTGTTTAACCATAACCTTGGAACTTTTCATCCTGATCACAGCAGAACAAGAACAAAGTGGAACAAAGAAATCTGCACGGGAACACTAGATACAGACTATAAATTTGGTGCTCATCGGCTAGATAAGGTACCTGAAACTTCTGAATACAACTGCACTTCACTGAAATCACTTGCATAAAGATTTCACCTCAACTAGTGGTGTGTGTTACAGCAGGATCAAGAATTATGTGTATGATAAATGTAAACAAAGTCTGGTAGAATTTGGAGTTTGTTAAAAAAAAAGAAAATGAAGAAAAATATTTCACTTTATTAATTCAGAAAGGAACATAGTTTTAAAGAAGGAACAAAAATAGAAATACTTGTCTAAAAATACTATATTGATGCTTTTATTCCTCCTTTATTTCTATCTTTTTCTTTACTAAAAAAAAAAAGAAAATCAATACTGACTGTGTTCCATAAACATTTCCCCAACCCCATTTTTCATGGGTTTGATTTTTGACAGATTATTTGAATTATGATTATTTATGAGAAATGACTGAAGACCAGTCAGTTTGATCTTGACACTATTGCGATGTATAAAGTTCATCCCATGTCCTGCATTTTCAAGGCCAGATATAACCACTCTTGCCTCTCCTCTGACCAGAAATCTTCAGTCATGAGTCAAACAACCTTGCCTGATACTCTCTATAATAGAAAGAAGCACTTCCATGAATCTGAGATTAGGTCTCTTGACCTAGTAACTCATTGTACTGTCTTCCGTCCTACTGACTCTCTTACTGCTTCTCCAAGTTTAAAATTTTAGCGGACCTTTACTCCCTGAGGAGTGGTTTGCTGAAATCAGATGTATCCAGTGGATGTTTTTGTCAGTGTTCTTTTCCCTACTGAGGTATCATGTATCATGAAAGACTGCAGAAAAAGATGGCTATACGAAGAAGACTTTCCTGACTTCCTTAAACATCTTTTCGTCCTCTTTTTTAAGTTTGGACTTGGTTCTCACGGCAATGGGTCAACTCAGTTTATTTGAAAAAACTTCTTAATTTATTCAGAAAATTAGGTAATCTTTTGAAATATTTTCAGAAATATTCTTAAACTTATTTCTGTTATCTAAGGCTATGAATATTATGGTTGAAATCTAAAACAGCGTTACAGAGAAAACCATCAGAATGAAGTAAGCAACTGAATATTCTAGCCTATCTTTTTTGTTTTCCATACTCTCAGACTCTTATTCAATTGATTTGACTAAATATGGAAGTCTCAAGTGTAAAGAAAACTTTTGTTTACATCTTGTATCTACAGTCATTCTAGTCTCCTTACAAACTGCCTATGTTAAGACATTTACAATGCTGTTACCTGACTTTGGCCATGCAGATGGCAGGATTAAGTTATCATTTGCTAGATATGGTTTTGGGTAAAAGCTTTTATTGTTGTTTCATCCCTTTCCCTTGCCTTGATTGGGCATTGCATGAACACTTACTATATCAGTTTTCCGGAATGAATAAGGTCATACATCCTGAAATCACTAATGCTTGATGTAAAATCATGATGCCATTCCAAAGATTATATAGTCATGTCAGTCATAAAGATGGAAAGTGTCTGCTCTTACTGTTAGCTTTTGCTAACATCTCTAATCATTTGGAATCTTTTTTGATTCCACTGTGGGCTGACAATCATTGTTGATGAAAATGTATAAACTGCCAGTTCAAGCTACATGCAGGTATCTGTATGTCATGGGAAATGCTTTACACCTTGAAGGATTAGTCATTATGAAGAGGGCATGTACAAAACAAGCAGAGGCATACCAGGCCAAGCAAATGAGAATTATTGCAGTTCCCAGTATAATTCAGAGTGGCTTTTGAGCTAGTCCAACTTGTGAGTGGCTGCTTACAGCTCTAGAGGCATTCAGTGATATCTGGGTTTTTGGAAGACCTATTTGTATGATCCCTGGCCCAGTGAAACAGCAGAGTGTCATTCCTGAATTATTTCTGCAGTGTGAACATTCACTGTGAAAATTAACTGAGTTAATCAGGTTATTCCCCAGAGACTGTTTAAGAGGTACAAAACTTTTTATCCACACCTTCTACAATTTAAAACTGAGATTCTGTCATTTTTTATTGTCAAGTTTGAATTAAATTTAAGATAAAAAAGCATTCCATATTTTGCCAAAGTTATGACTGACTTCAGTAATTACTCTGTTGGTTTGTATTGTTTCATTTCATCTGTCTTTTTGATTTATTAAACTGTGGCTAGTACAAAATAAAGTAAAATTTATAAAATGTCAAACAGCTTTTAAATAAGATCATTCAGGTAAGTTCAAGATCATTCATTTATTTAATTCTTAGTATTTCAGAAAAGCTGAGGTAATTTATTTATAATTTAAAAGTGTTCATTTCTTGTGAAACCCTGATTCTCTTCCTCATGCTTGTCAACATATACCGTTTAGATTTCCCAGGGTTCATGTGAGTAAAGACTAATCTTCACTCTTATCTCACAGATTCACTCAATGGTTGAGGTTGGAAGGGACCTCTGGAGGTCATCCAACTAATCCTCCTGCTCAAAGCAGGGTCAGCTAGAGCAGATTGCCCAGGACTATGTCCAGTTGAGTTTTGAATACCTCCAAGGATGGAGGCTCCACAGACTCTCTGAGCAACCTGCGCCAGGGTTTCATGGCCCTCACAGTGAAAAATTTTTCTTATGCTTAAATGGAATTTCATGTATTTCAATAATGTTCATTGTGGTGAGTTAACCTTCACTGTCTCCTAGGTTCCCACCAAGCCACTCTCTCACTCCTCCTCCTCAGCAGGACAGGGGGAGAAAATTAAGATTTAAAAGCTCATGGGATCAGATAAGGACAGGGAGATGGCTCACCTTTACCATTATCATCACGGGCAAAACAGACTCAACTTGGGGAAGATTATTTGAATTTATTGCCAATTAAAACAAGAGTAGGATAGTGAGAAATAGAAACAATACTCCCCCTCCCCCACCACCTTCTTCCCAGGCTCAACTTCAGTCCTTCATTCCTGACTTTTCTGCCTCCTCCTCTCCCACCCCAAGCAGTACAGGGGGATGGGGAAGGAGGGTTGCAGCCAGTTCTTAACAATTAATCTCTGCCACTCCTTCCTCCTCATGCTGTTCTCTTGCTCCAGCACGGGGTCAGTCCTACAGGATACAGTCCTTCACAAACTGCTCCAGTGTGGGTCCTTCACACAGGCTGCAGTCCTTGAGGAACAGACTGCTCCAGCGTGAGTCCCCCATGGGCCACAGTTCCTGCCAGAAAACCTGCTCCTACATGGGCTCCTTTCCATGAACCACAGCCCCTGTCAGGAGCCTGCTCCTGTGTGAGGTCTCCACAGGCTACAGCTTCCTTCAAGGCCCATCTACCTGGTCCGGCATGTGGCCCTCCGTGGGCTGCAGTGTGGATATCTGCTCCACCATGGTCCTCCATGGGCTACAGGGGTACAACCTCTGTCACCATGGTCTTCACCATGGGCTGCAGGGGTACAACCTCTGTCACCATGGTCTTCACCATGGGCTGCAGGGGAACCTCTGCTCTGGCACCTGGAGCACTTCCTCTCCCTTCTTCTTCTCTGGCCTTGGTGTCTGCAGGGCTGTTTCACATTTTTCTCACTCCTCTCTCTCCCAGCTGCTGCCTAGCATTTTTTATACTTTGTCAAACATGTTATCACAGAGGCACCACCAGCTTTGCTGATTGGCCCAGTTTTGGCAAGTGGTGGGTCCTTTTTGGAGCTGGCTGGAACTGGCTTGTCTGACATGAGGACAGCCCCTGGTCTCTTCTCACAGAGGCCACCCCTGCAGACCCTGTTACCAAAACCTTTCCACATACACCCAAAACACTCCTCTTAATGCAGCCCAGGAGACCAATGTCCTTCTTTGTGACAGGAGCATGTTGCGAGTTCATGTCCAGCTTGTTGACTGGCAGGATACCCAGATCCTTCTCTGCAAAGCTGCTTTCTAGCCAGTCAGCCCCAGCATACTGGTGCATGGGGTTATTCCTCCCCAGGTGCAAGACTTCGCATTTCCCTTTGTTGAATGTCATGAGGTTCATGCCTGCCCATTTCTCCAGCCTGTCGAGCTTCCCTCTTCATGGCAGCACAACCAGCTGGTATACCAACCACTCCCCCCAGCTTTGTATCATCTGTGAGAACTTGCTGAGAGTATACTTGGTCCCATCATCCAGGTCATGAATGAAGATGTTAAACAGTATTGTCCCCAGTGTCAACCCCTGGATTACACCAATAGGAACTGGCCTCCAGCTGGACTTCGTGCCACTGATCATAACCCTCTGAGCCCAATAGTTCAGCCAGTTTTCAGTCCACTTCAGTGTCCACTTATCTAGCCCATGCTTCATCAGTTTGTCAATGAGGATGTTATGGGAGGCAGCATCGAAATCCTTGCTAAAAATAAAGATAAAAAACTTCTAGTGCTCCCCCCTCACCCACCAAGACAATCATCACATCACAGAATGCTACCAGGTTGGTCACGCATGGTTTTGTCTTCATAAATCCATGACTACTCCAGTCACCTTCTTGTCCTTCACAAGTTTGGAAATGGTTTCCAGGATTAGTTGCTCCATCACCTTCCCAGGGATCAAGGTGAGGCTGATTGGCCTGTAGTTTCCCACGTCCTTCCTTTTGCCCTTCTTGAAGAAAGAAGTGACATTTGCTTTCTCCCAGTCCTCAGGAAGCTCCCCAGATTGCCATGACCTTTCAAAGATAATTGAGTTGGCCTTGCAGTAACATCAGCCAGCTCCCTGATGACTGTATCCCATCAGGCCCCACAGACTTGAGTGTGTACAGATTGTACAAATGTTCCCTAGCTTGACTTTCCTCCACCAAGGGTAAGTATTCCTTGCTCCAGACTCTCCCACAGGTCTCAGGGGACTGGGATTCCTGAAGGCAAATCTCACCAGTAAAGACTGAGGCAAAGAAGACAATGAATACTGTGGCCTTTTCCATGTCCTTTGTCACCAGATCCCTTGCTCCATGCAGCAGGATGTCCAGATTTTCCCTTAGTCTTCCTTTTGTTGTTTATGTATCAATAGAAGCCTTTCTTGCTGCCATTCACATACCTCAGGAGGTTTAACTCCAGATGGTCTCTGACTTTTCTTACCCCTTAGCTGCATGCTTGGACAGTGTGTCTATATTCCTTCTGGGTCATCTGTCCTTGTTTCCACCTCTTGTATGCTTCCTTGCTGTATTTGAGTTTTGTTCATCTATGCAGACCTCTTGCTGCTTTTGCATTATTTCCTGCCTGGGGGCATGGACTATTCCTTGGAAGGAGGAATAGCTTGGAGGAGTTGATCCTTTGAAAAACAACCAGCTCTCCTGAACTCCTACTCTCTCCAGGGCCATTGCCCTGTGATTCTTCCAAGCAGATCCCTGAATAGGCTAGAGCTCTGCTCTGCTCTCCTGAAGTCCAGGATTTTGATACTGCTATTTGTCTTCTTCCATCCTCTTATGAGGAACCCCTGAGAACTCTTCTATTTCATGGTCACTGCCAAGGCTGCCCCTGACCTTCACACCATCAGCCAGCTCTTCCTTGTTTGTTAGTGTCAGGTCCAGCAAAGCACCTCCCCTCATCAGCTCCTCAATCATCTGTGTCAAGGAAGTTGTCATCAATCCACTCCAGAAATCTCCTGCATTGCTTCTGCCCTGCTGTGTTTTCTTTCCAGCAGATATCAGTGAAATTCAACTTCTCCATAAGGACCAGGGCCTACAAACAGGAGACTTCCTCCAGTTGTCTGAAGAAGGCTTCAGCTCTTTTTCTTGATCAGGTGGTCTGTAGCAGGCACCCGCTACATCACCCGCAATGGTCTGCCCACTAATCCTGACCCCACTTTATCAGGTGGATCCTGTCTCTTACAAGCAGTCCTCAAGTCCTCAAACAGGCTTCCATGGTTACAAAATAACCAAATCCCTGTTGTTGACACCAGCTGCACAACCAGTTGAATGTGAAGGATCCATCCACTCCTCCACAAGTCTTCCCCCCTCACCAGAAAGACTGAGAAGAATACCAAACTTTTAATTAATAAATAAAGTACTACTAAAATGAAGAAGGTAGAGATTCTAATCTGAGTTGCAAAGCTGCAAATCTCATTTTAATAGAAATGCTTTTGAATTATGCTGTTGCAAATCAGAATCTGCCCCCTGAACTATTAAATAAAACAAACCAAATAGAATTTCTATTTTCCTCTATTCTCAGCCCTTTATTGTGAATTTTCTTCTTGGACTGTGAACTTGTTATTGATTTTTGACTATCTGCACCACTCATTCAATAAGCTTATCACCAAACATGGCCCTAAAAGATGCTCAAAGCAAATGAGAAAGTGCAGTATCTATTCTCTCTCAGTAATAACTACATTCTCCTTTGTTTCAGAGGAGTCCTTATAGAAAAAATAAAACTCTAGCAAAAAGTTGGAAGATAGACTCAAGCAACATATTCACCAGAATGAGCACATGGGAAGATCTGGTCAAAGGACAAAGGAAACAATTTGCATGGATATATCCTTGAAAACAGTAGTTTGATAGTTAAGGTTTACTGGTTCTCCCAAAGGTTTAAAAGCTGGAAATGCAGGAGTCTGTCTCAACATAAGTGGGTAGATTCTTTATGTCATGAGATACATTTGAATCATCTCCTTATAACCTAAAACAGAAATTAAGGAAAAAACAAGATCTCCTTACAAGGATCCTCTAGGATCACATGGTAGGGGAGATGATGTACTGTCTCCTATTAAAAAAAAACAAAAACAAAAACAAAAAAAAACCAAAGAAAACCAACACATGGACTGTCCCTTAATTTTAGAAACTCCCCAAAACCTACATGCATCCATGGGTCTTTTGCCTCCACACAGGCACTCATAAACCCCTTGTGATAAACCCCTTGTGATATTCTACGATTTAGACTTTTTTTGTTTTTATGTAGAGTATTCCTAGGCTGTAGGTTTTCAATGTGTCACTGTATATTTCAAACAACATTATAAAGATAACCTTCCAAAATCAGTAATATCTTTAAAGTTTTTTATAAATGTAAAACAGCATCAAAAGTATCAAGATGCTAAAATCTATCTCTGTGATCACTGTCATATATGTGACAGCATCACAGAGAGTGAGGGATCTGTGTTACTTAAAAAGAAAGCTATCTATGACTCAGTTTATCTATTTGAAAAAATGTGATTTGACTGAATGGAGTTGTAAAAAAAGAAACAAGCCAGAAATAAACCATGTCAGAGAGAAAAACCCAGAGGCCCAAGAAACCCTAAGAGATGGAAAGGGTGAAAAATCCTTATTTGAGTTTTACTAATAGGGCAATCAACTGATGTCTCCAAAGCCAGAGAAGCAAGCGAGCAAATGAACAAAAACCCTACCAAGCAGCTAAAATTTCCAGACTACAGGTAGAGAGAGGACAATATTTTGAGAGAGGTACTGATAAATATGGAGCAGGGATCAGAGGGGTGGGAGCTACAAGCCGTCTGAGACAGTGGGATTCACTTTGACTTGGAGTGAGCTGAGGAGAGATACAGAAGAGATGCAAACATCTCTGAGATGTGTACACTGTGGGTAGAACCCCATCTCATTGGCTGTATTTCTTTGCGTTAATAAACAGTACATCCATTTAGAATGAACTAATCTGGATCAGTTTTAATCAGCTCACAGGCTTCAGGAAAGAGGTGTCTTAAAGATGATAATTACTGTTAGTAGGCAGATATAGCAATTATGTGAAAAGATGGAGGAGGGCAATGATATTTGGCATTTTTTCTATGTAACCATGACAAGAGAGCAAAATTAGTGGGTTTGCAGAGATGTTCTCCAGATTCAACTCATCTACAAAACATACAGAAGGAGATTTGAAACTTGGAGTTACTGTTCAGGGGGACTAGGGAGAGTTCATACACAAAGTTTTCCTGTAGGTTGTTACATGAACTAAAAAAAGTCTTATTTGTCTCTGTTTCTAAAAAGTTTTAGAACTCTAAGAATCAGTTATTTAGTATACTTGAAAAAAGGTGTTTCATTTACAGAAAAACTTTCTATGCGGGTCTTTTTAGATATCTCTTACTGTTGAATAGCTTCTGTGTTCAATAAAGCACTGATTCGGTAACAAACCCTCTCTAGGCAAACTCTTTGGGATTTGTCTATGTGTGGCTTCTTGCAAGATTAATTCTGGCTTCTTTTTGTGACCATTCCTTCAGTTCCTTGAACATATCTTTATCTACAGACACTATTTGATTAAAAAAATTAATACTCTGAAAAAAATATTTCTCACATTCCCAGAAGTTGAAGGGAAACTGGCAGTTTTAAAGTTTATTTCCATGACAGTTAGACTTGAAATTCTTTATGAGTTATTTATTCTGAGATCCCTTCTATCTAGTTTTTACTTTTGGATACAAACAGTTTAGACTTACTTATGTATATGTGCAAATTTATATTAAAATTCAGAAAATATATGCATTCTTAAAACTGGACAGAAAATTATAGTTGTGAGGAATTCAGGCAGGCTTTTCTACATAGTAATTGTATTTATTTGATACTATTCTACTGATATGCTTCAGTATCAGAGACAACAATTAATCCAAAATACCAGTGCAACAAGTTCTGCCTTGATGCTGTAGAGGTAACCCCACATTAGAGAAGTTAAAAATGCAGAGCCAAGAAGTCCAGTAACAACCTATTTTAGGTAATCATTACTACACCTCCTACTGGCTTTCACAACTTCAAAGGAAAAACTTATATAAGAACTCAGCTAGGAGTCTTTTGTGCTGGTCAATGACTTCCTTATGTGTAGACATGGAAATCTAAAGAGTTACAGATTTGTGAGCCCCCCCCAGTTCATTATTGAACCGAATTTGACAAGTCTATTGCCAAAAGAAGAGAGACTCAGGTAAACAGCTCTAGCACGTACCAGTAGCACAGAAGGTTTAGGGCCTGATATTAAGACTTTTTGAGGCCCAGAAACTCCAGCTGAATAACACGGAAGATTAATGTCCAACATCTTTGGGAAAAAAAAAGCTTTTATTGTGGCTAGCAAGGTAAATGCTGGTCTATTTCTTATTAGGAATTTGCAGCTCTCTTGGTGTCCAAGGATGCTCACACATGAATACAGATTTATGCAGGATCAGTTAAACCCTCCAGAAAAAAACAGGGAAATGAAGCAGAGTCAATATTTTTGTGATCTTACAAACTTTCTGATGGCTATGCTTCTGAGTATATAATAATTATTTGTAGTACTGTAGTGTCTAAAATCTCTCTAAGGGGTTATGAAAGAAGGAGTCCGTTGTGTCAGGAGCAGTCAAATTCAAAACAAAATACAGCCACCACTCCAGAGAATTTTCTAGTACGAAGATTAGATCAATAACCTTTAAATCTACTTCTCTTACCTTAATAATTCTGTTGAAAACATAGGAAGAGGAATTATGTACTTACAGTACCAGAATTAAACCAGCTGAGCTAAAGTATCCTGTGGCCTGCCAATCATTTTCTCCCAACAAAGAAATAAGCCACTGCTGGAGTGTCACCTGTGATCCAGGAAACTACTGTCAAAAAATGAGGCACTGAATATAACACATCACAGAGGATAGAAGGAGTCATCCAGAAAAGGATACCTGAGAAAACGCAGATTAAGCTCACCAGAGATCATCACCTTCCCCTGTTGTGACGAACTTTCCTCCTTAACCCATTTTAGCCTTGGATAACTTGTTTTATTCCCCACTGGACTTAAAAGAGATCCAGCTGGTGTTAAAAGAGAAATGTGAATTGTTCAGTTACTTGAAAGGCTTGAAGTGGCAATGGTCACATTGGGTGTAAGGAGAATGAAAACTTTTTTTTCACTAACTACTTCAGTAGGACAAATTTTCACATTAGGTCTTTTCAAATTCATCAGCCAACAAAATGCTAACACTATGAGTTACTTCTTTGTATGATCTTTTCCAGATCATCTGAGATCTTCCCTGAATAGTACAAGAAAACAGTCACTAAACTGAATGACCAGAATGGGGCATTGGGAGATTCATGGATCTTAAGTCCGTAAGTGATGACTGGGTACAGCTTTGACCTTTCCTTAACTGTAGACCAGTAATTTTCACCTACTTATTACTGATCTTAATAACCTGCCTTCATTACATCACTTCCTTCGAAGTTCATTCTAGTATTCATCCACCCTTGTTATGAAAATCTTCTGCTTATCCTTTCCTTTGGATTTGCCTGATCATCTCCAATATGAAATTGGAATATGGGCTATTTTGCTTCATGTGCCTGGGTGAACAGTGCCAAGCACAGTATCCTACTATCACCAATAATAAAAAGTAAAGCTCTGTTGAGTGTGTGGGCTACTTCCAATATCAGCACTGCAGTCTTTTGGAGGGTTAACTGAAGCCAAAGGAACCTAATTTAACTCAATGAAATTGTGGGTGTGCTCATTTCTTAGTGCTGAGCATCCTCACTTAGGCTATTTCACTGAACACAAGGCTACATTCAGGGTTTCTTGTGATCAGACCAGTTCTGGAGAGGTCAAACACTCTGCTGCAGTGTCAGCCTTTGAAATTGAAAATGCAAGGGAAGCTGCAGGGAGTCAGGCCTCTCCTGCAGCGAAGGTGGCAAAACAGCCTTTGCTCTGTATCTGCTATAGTTTGATTATTGTTTCTTTTGTTCTCATGTTAGTGGGCCTGGTCCTACCCACCTTCCCAGAGACAACTAGCTTGAAGTCAAAGAATTTTTTCCTTTTCAGGACCAACAGGTTTGGGCATAAGCTTTCTTAGTGGACTGAAAAAAATAATCTTGCTTTGCAACACGGTGATCTGTTTTCTGTGTCAAAATGTAGTTTTATTTTATTTTCCTTGAGGATATATTAAGACAGTACTTAAGAAAGAGGTAGAATGATCAAAAATTAACTAAAATTGTTTGGATAATGTGTAGATTCATTACTTTCAGGAAATGTATATATTCTATGAAATAGAATAAATATAAGAATCATAAGTATACTGACATGTTAGGAAAGCTTTTTATTAGGCTTAATGACCCATGAATATATCTGTGTGACAGTATTTGAACTCAGATTTATTTCTCATTAACTGGAGTTAAATTTTCTGTTACCTTTGTAACAACCAACCATAAACACTCACGAAGTGACAAGCCACTACGCCACCTCTAACCTGATATTTTAGAAAGGGTAGCCCTACAGCAAACTAGTAAAGTAAAAAATGGTAAACCATATTAGTATGGATTAATAAATGACAGTGATTCAAAAAGCTTGTTGCAAAATTCCTGTTGATTTGCTGGAAATCCTGAAGAGTTTTACTACTTATGCTGAATTTCTAAAAAAGTCTATATTCCTCAGGAAAAAAAATGCACAGAGGGAAGGGGAGGTTTTCTTAAAGTAGATTTGAAACTGTTTTATCTACAAAATGAAAAGTTTGCTTTGTGCCTGGAAACTAAATGCCAGCATGGTAGTTTTTGTGTTCCTAAACATAATGCAAAGAGATTGATACTAACATTAATGTAATTCAGAAGAAGCAGCATGAATAAAAATGAGAATTAAAAAATGGAAATGTATTCTACCTAAACTCACTAATAACATGTATTTGCTTTTTGAATTCTGCTTTAGAAAAGATTAAGAGTATAATTCACCTCTGTAACTGAGCAGAACTCTGTACAGAAAACAAGGTGGAAGTACAAACAGAAATTTATACCTCATCTATGGAGGGAGTGCCAGCAGCTAAAGAGTATATTTTGGGACTCTCTTGGCCCTGGGACCTCTCTGACATGCAGGAATAAGCAGGAGATGGGACACCTAAGGAAGTCAGCAAGGTAGAATCCCAGCCTTTTTGTCTTTGCTCCCCAAAATAGGAAAGTTTCAAAGGCGGCCACCATCACAAACCCTGTTTCCAAAATCAATGTGAGAGGATCACATGATATGGACCCCCAAGAGTAAGAGGTCTTAATCTGAGTCATATGTGAGCCAACAGCACATATTTGGAAATGGATAACTGCATCTGAAAAACACATTTGTTACTTTTTTTCTGCTGCCAAACCCTTAAAAAAATGACATTGCTTCTGACCTGAAGCAAAAGCATCTTGAAAGTGAACTTGACCTTAGAATAACACAGGAGACCCAATTAGCAAGGTATAAGCAACCTGTTCTTACATGGAAATTTTAAAGCAAAACTTCTGTGTCTCAGTTCATCACCACATGTGCCCCTTTTACCAAATGAGAGAAGTAAGCATTTTCAGGAGGTGATACATCTAATTTTAAGACAGTTCTGTGAGATAAATGTACCGCCTTTTAGAGGTGACATTTTTTCTCTCCATTGATCACTAAGGTGACCCAGGATGAACTAGATCATGTTTTGATGTCTGCTTTGTAGATAAGTTGAGAAGAAATGTTTCTCAAGTTAGGTTTTTGCCATTTCTTTCTGAAATAAAATGTTCCGGTCCCTCCAATCACACAGGAGTAATGAGAAATATTTTTCTTTAAGACTTATATTTCTCTTTCCTGGCAATATTTTTAAATGTCCATTTGCCCTTCAGGAATCAAATCACATAAATTAAAAATAAAAAAGAAATTGCTTAAAAATAATTGAAAATAAAGAAACATCTTTCACCCAAAGACCACAATTTTCGCAGCAATATTAAAAAGCCTCTCCCCATTTTTTTTTTCACAAGCATATTAACAGCTTCAGAAGACCAAACCTGACAGAGTCCTAAGATATTGCATTTTTTTCCCTCATTCATTTGAGAAAACACAAAGGATTCTTACCATGATTCTGCATCTTCATTTTCTCAAAAAAAATATATAAAAATAGTAACTCCCATTGAATAGGTCATTCATTTACAGCTATCATGGATTCACTAAAAAATCCGTGTTTTAAAGAAAAGTATGATTTCCAAAACAAGGAAATGTACAGTATATACTATATGTATACATTTTTATCCCTTAATTTATTTGCTAAAAAGGTGGTGAAGGAGAGCCAAGGGATCTTTGGGGGGGGAGGGGGGGGGCAGGTTTTTTTTTCATGAATTAGTGAAGGAGCAACTGTGGAAACTAAGTCAATAACCTCAGCCGATTTTTGTTTGTTAGTGTAATGGGGTTGTGTGGCCATGTGTGGAATACAGTGGCTTTGACCACGTTTTAGTTTTTTCCTCTCTTGATTACATCATCTTGTTCCACACACTGGGGTGAAGGGAAAACTACAGCCAAACCACAATTCTTGATTTTTTTAATTTTTGTTGTTGTTGTTGTTGAAAATGATACTTTCCTACTTCTTGTCTGAGACTGTTTCTTTCGAAACCCTAGGATCCAGTGCTAGAGCAAGTCACAGCAAAGGAAAGTGTCTGTTAGGAAGGGGGAGGAGTTTTAGACAGTTTTTTCAAACTAGTTCCTCATAGCTGAATGTCACAGGCACTTCAACATCAGGTGAACTAAAACACCACTTTCGGTAAACATAGTATAAACTTACCACAAACTGGGACCATGAAGACCTTTTCTGATACAGCTTTACACTTGAGATAGAGGTGTACTAAAACAAAACAAAACAAAACAAGACAAAAGAAAACAAAAGCCATTTCCTGACATTCATTATATGAAGAACCTGAAGGCATCATATCAGAGGCAGACTACCAGACCTTATTCATTTCCTCTGTGGTGGCCACTTTTGTCCATGCCTGATGTCTCCATGTCAAAATGCTAGTGATGACAATGGGAAATCTTCATAAACAACATCTGAAATTTATGATGTAAATGGTCCACTGATGTAAACTGTCGCAGCTATAGAGTAAGCAAAAAATGATGAGCATTTATAACAGCAAAGAGCTGCTTCAAGTAAATATGCTGCCTTTCTTTAAAATGGCTTGATAGCATGGTTGAACTCTATTTCCTTAAATTTCTGAATAGATGGGGTTTCCTCTCATATGAACAATTTATACAGGCCTTAAGGAAGAGAACTGGATCCTCTCCAGACTCAAATATATATGGTAGGTCTTCAACATGGTTTGGGAGGCTTTCACTACTGAATAAATTTTTCTGATTAAATTATTTAGTTAATTTAGGAAACCAAAGAGTGTAGCTAGTTGCTACATCTTGATTTAGAAGGCTCATTTCACTGTATTTAGTGCAGAAAAGAAGAGTACTTGCTATTCTGACAGGTGAAATATCCTGAGGAGAAAAAAATGTTAAATGCTTTCTTTTTCCCTAAGAGAGCTCTAGTATCATAGAATCACAGAATCATAGAATGGTTTGGATTGGAAGGGACCTTAAAGATCATCTAGTTCCAATCCCCCTGCCATGGGCAGGGACACCTTCCACTAGACCAGGTTGCTCAAATCAGCCAAATGCCTATGGCATTCCCCTCACCAAGATATTGCTTTTCTTAAACAAAAACAAAAAAAAAAGAAAAAAAAGAAAAAGAAAGGAAAAAAAGAAAGAAGTCTATGAGTTTGAAGAATTCTGTGCAGTTCTTGGTAGCTAATGGTTATATTTAAGTACATTCAAATGACTGGAAATTTTCTTGGCACGACAAGTTACGCAAATATTGCCAAAATGTGAAAAAAAAAAAGACTATAGTTAATGGATGTCTGCCTTAGTTATGCATACACTACTGCAACTGTCCTTTGCAATGATACATTATTTACTGATATACTTTTCCTCTGAGAAACTTTGGCTTGGTGTTTTCGATATAGTAGTCCAAACCTCTAAAATTTCTTTAGTTTGAAGATTTGTGTTCTCCAAAGACTAGGCACCTTTTTATGGAATTATGATAGATAGCATATGCAGGAGAGCTCTTAGCCTAAGAGAAGGGAAGAAAAAAATTATAAAATAGGGGAGTCAGTAGCAGGAATGAAGAACCTTAATTCTTACTTTTTTCTTTCACCATGCATTCTACCTTTTTCTTAGCCAGAGACTAAATAGAGGCACATGGTGCAAACAATGAACTAGGTTGTCTTCCTCTTTTCCTCTTCACAAAGTAATCAAAACTGAATGAAAATGTTAATACTAAACTTTAAATTTTAGAATTCATACACAAAAGGTGGGATTTTTAAAGAAAAATTACTTTGCAGATTCAGTTCATCCTAAAGTAGCCATTTAAAATGAGCCAGGTAAATAGAACCCAAAAAGTGTCAAAGAATCACAGAAACACGAAATCACAGCATCACAGAATGGTTGAGGTTGGAAGAGACCTCTGGAGGTGATCTGGCCTGACCCCACTGCTCAAGCAGGGCCACCGACAGCAAGTTTCCCAGGACCATGTGCAGATGCTTTTTTAATGTTTCCAAGAAGACAGACTCCACAACTTCTCTGGGCAATCTATACCAGTGCTCGGTCACCCTCACAGTAAAAAAGTGCTTCCTGATGTTCAGAGGGAACCTTCTGTGTTTCAGTTTGTGCCCATTGCCTCTGGTCCTGACACTGGGCACCAATGAAAGGAGCCTGGTTCCGTCCTCTTTGCACCCTCCCTTCAGGTATTTACACACATCAATGAGAACATAGAATGTTTCCAGTGATGGGGCATCTGCCACCTCTCTGGGCAACCCGTTCCAGTGTTTCCCCACCCTCATCATAAAAAATTTCTTCCTTATATCTGGTCTAAATCTACCCTCTTTTAGTTTAAAACCATTACTCCTTGTCCTATTGCAACAGGCCCTGCTAAAAAGTTTGTCCCCGTCTTTCTTATAAGCCCCCTTTTAGTACTGAAAGGCTGCAGTAAGGTCTCCCTGGAGCCTTCTCTTCTTCAGGCTGAACAACCCCAACTCTCTCAGCCTTTCTTCTTAGGAGAGGTGTTCCGTCCCTCTGATCATTTCTGTGGCCCTCCTCTGGATCCGCTCCAACAGGTCCATGGCTTTCCTGTGCTGAGGGCTCCAGAGCTGGATGCAATACTCCATGTGGGGTCTCACCAGAGCAGAGCAGAGCAGTAGAATCACCTCCCTCAACCTCCTGGCCATGTTTCTTTTGATGCAGCCTAGGATACGGTTGGCCTTCTGGGCTGTGAGAGCGCATTGCTGGGTCATGTCCAGTTTTTCATCCACCAGTACCCCCAAGTCCTTCTCCGCAGGGCTGCTCTCAATCCCTTCATCCCCCAGCCTGTATTGATACCGGGGGTTGTCCCGACCCAGGTGCAGGACCTTGCACTTGGCCTTGTCATGACGTTCACATGGGCCCACTTCTCAAGCTTGTCCAGGTCCCTCTGGATGGCCACCCATCCCTCAGGCGTGTCAACCGCACCACTCAGGTTGGTGGTGTCTGCAAACTTGCTGAGGATGCACTCAATCCCACTGTCTATGTCACTGATGAAGATACGAAACAGTACTGGTCCCAATATGGACCCCTGAGGGACACCACTTATCACCGATCTCCATCTGGACATCGAGGCATTGACCACTACCCTCTGGATATGAGCACCCAACCAATTCCTCATCCACCAAACAGCCCACCCATCAAATCCGTCTCTCTCCTATTTAGAGAGAAGGATCTTGTGGGGGACCATGCCAAAGGCCTTACAGAAGTCCAGACAGACGACATCCATAGGTCTTCCCTTGTCCACTGATGTAGTCACTCCATCATAGAAGGTCACTAGGTTGGTCAGGCAGGGTAAACAGTTCCAGTTCTCTCAGTCTTTCTTCATATGTGAGGTGCTCCAGTGCCTTAATCATAAGTCTATTTTCTCTATTTTCTCTCTGCTTATTCTTGAAGGATTCTAAGATTATTAGCTCAGACACATACAATGAGGACACGTACATTTAGCCAGACTCAAGAGCTGAAATGACCATGCTTCTTAAGACAACATTGACTTGGTTATATAATGCAACTATTCATTTCTGCTATATACTTTGACCTATTATCATGTTTAACAGAGAAAGCTTTACTGGAATCTCTGACATATATAACATACAGCTGTTCTAGCATTTTATGTTTTGAAATGTACTACCTTATTTCCTGGCTCTAGAGGATTTGCTTTCTCAATGGTTCAAAAATGCTGTCTTTTTATACAATTCCTTTCTGATGATCACAAAGAATACTCACATACTTTCTTCCAAAATACTAGTTTGTTCTACATCAGTGCATGATCTGGTCCCTTCTTTGAAACTCACAGGCTGAGCCATAGACAAAACCCTACGAAGTAGCTTAACTTAATCACTGACCTTTCCAGAATTTCCTCTGTAATATCCTGATAGTGAAGACAGTGTGAATCCTGATATCAGCGTTATAACGTCTTTGGACTTTACAGCCTGTATAAAGCAGAGAGAGGCAATGTATCAGTCTAATACAGATGCTTTAGTTTTAACATTAAAAAAGAAAACATGGATTAATAATATGAACATATTAGAAGAAAATAAATTGCAATCGAACTTCAGAGATACAGGGAAATTAGATTACTAGCTATTCAATATTACATTTTAAAAATATTAAAAACCCTAAGAATATTAAAGCTCAATCACATTGAGATCTAAACATTAAAATTCTACCTTTTTATTTTTTTACACGGTTACTGTATTTGCATTATGAAAAATCAGATGAGGTGGTGATGTGCTTTTGCCTCATGCTTCATTACACAGCTAAGATGTGCATAAATCTGCACTACCTCATGCTCTGCCTGGCCTTGCCCTGATTACTTAAATGAAGGTTTATTGGGGAAACTATAGTAATAAAGACTAAGCTGCGTCTCTGAAGCAGTCCTGCAAAGTATGACATTACAGGAAGATGATCTCAGGGGTTTTTTTATGTATGGTTTCTTTTAGCCCTGTAAAAAAAAAAGTAGAAAAGTGATAAAACAGTAATGTTGAAAATAAGAAATAAACGAATGTGTAGAAATACAGAATGCCTTAGTTTCCAGCAGCGCTGCAAAGGTACTGTCATGTGAACAGTGCCATCTAATGGGTTTTTTTATATTAGCTGGCACAAGTATTCACAAAGCTGACTTGAGTAGCATTCTCATGCTGTGGGAGAGCAGCTATCTGACTGTTATTACGAACGTTAACGACACATTTATTGGTAGAATCCTGCATTGTCATAATTTAGAGAAATTACATTTTGACATAATCTTATCATTTCAGGCACTGTTCTTATTTTAATAAGTAATGTTTAAGCTTGATTTCAACACAAAACAATCACACAGCATTTATTTGTTTTAAAAATAAATAGCAACCATTTCAATACTGAAACCATAAAAATATTTTTTAAAACAGTAAATAAAAATATTTTTTAATCTAGAGATCGAGAAATAAAAGGTCAGAATGGAAAACAGAGGAGGTATTGACAAAGCAGGAAAACAGGGAGAAACCTCTGAATTATAGTATTTTATCCCATTCTTAGCTAAGTGTAAAAACTGAACCACAATAACTGAAGAACTCTTCTTCCCTACTCCTCTCGATCTTTAGCTTCTTATTCTACCTTCCTTCAACCCTAAAATACATACAGAGGTGTTTTTACTTCATTATTTTATTTCAAGTTGATTTTGGCTATGCAACAATATTTTCAGCGTAGTGATCTTCATGGAATTTAATATTGAAAAATAACCTTTATATACAGCAAGAACTCCACAGCAGCAGTATGTCTCTGTTGCACTAAGATGGTTTAGAATAAATACAACAAGAAGCTTCCTATGGAGCTTTAAGCCACCCTACAGAATCCAGTATTCCTGCCACAGAATTCTGTGAAAATCTATAGGGATGATAACATACTCTTAAGCCGTACAGCTTTTTTTTCCACAAGGAAAAAAAAAAACAGAACCGTAGTCACAAAGAAAACCAAGGATGATCGCTGTAATAAAACTACAGGCCATGTTTTATGACGCTATAAACACAAGCTTCAGCCACAAAATAAGCTAGCTATCTTTAGCCTACCCAACAAACAGATACATAAAATATCTCTGAGCTTCTAATTAATAAAATTCCAAGCTATAACCTGTGCAGTTCAGGTAATTCAGTGAATGTCTAATAATGATGTGTACGCGGTGCTATTGATACCTATGTTGCAATATCCAGAGGAACTTTCAGAGCATTTAATGAATTGGAATTATGGATGACCTTGTTCTTGAGGGCTTGAGCTGTGCATGCGTTGTGCATGCATTGTAAGAAAAAATTCCATCACAGCATTTCTATTAAAGGACCTCCAGTGCTCTGCTCTCCTTACAATGCAGAACTGCCACTAATGTTAGAGGAATATGAAAAAATATATACATATTAAAAAAAAAAAAATCAGTTGTGGTTCATGTCTGCCGTACCATAGAAATGAAGGTCTGGAAGATATTTCAAGAGACCAGAAAGTACAGAGGCAGACTCTTCTCTAAACTTATAGTACAAAAATTCAGTGAAGTACATTCCACAGTGTTGCACCATTCTCAAACTTAGAATAATATTTCTCATACTAAATATAAAGCTGTTTTTTCCTTAAAATTAAACTAATGTCATACTCTTCTTCTCTATACTTACCTGCTAGGTACAGGGAACAACTGATCATTTCCTAATAATTACAGTCTTAAACACCTGAAAGATCAAATCATGCAGACTGGGCTTTCCCCCCACACACCAGTTCATGCTTTCCAAACCTTTTAGTATTTTTTCCTTCTCTCCTCTGAATTGTGCCTAAACTATGTCTTCTTTAATATAGGATGCCCAAAGTGGAAAGAGTACTCTGTCTGAGGCCTGTCCCATTCTGGTTAAAGCATGACGATGAATTTCTCCCCATGGTTCACATGCAGTGGTGCTGCTAATGCATCTCAGAGTGAGAATCGACTGTTTTGCAGCACAGGGTACGGATGACTCATTTTTAATTTGTGTTCAGGTATGATTTCAAAATTATTTTCTCCCATACTGCTGCCAGTCCAGGTTTTCCTCAGGCTGGGGGCTCCCCACAGGGCAGCAGGGCAGGGGCTCCTCGGCCGGGGGCCATCCCACGCCCCAGCCAGGAGCAGGGCAGCCTGCGAGGCCGCCGGTGCAGCCCCAGCCTCCTCAGGCACAGGGACGGGCCAAGGCCGGGCTGTGATACCAAGTCAGCACGATAAGGTCAGGCTCAGGATCAGCAGGAGTAAGGCCAGGCAGAGGCATGGTAGCTCAGGCCAGGACCAAGGGCCTTACCTCCAGGGCAGCTCCTGAGGACGGGAAGGGCGAGCACCCCCATTTGTCCCCGACTTCTCCCAGCTCTTTCTCCTCCCGCTTTTCCCCAACAGTCTGGTTAAAGGCCTCAGACCCATCTCATATCAGAGCTGGCCTTGTGCGCAGGCTGCCAAGCCCCTTTCTCAGGGGCAGGGGGTGCAGCTGGCCCTGGCAGCGGTGTGGCTCAGAGCTGGGGCCCAGGACACGGTCGCCTGCAATCCCACCTACAACTAACTCCCACTTTGAGCAGAAGTGACCAAAACCTCCTCTTTGTCTATGGTTTTGTGACCATGTGGTGCACTAACTTCATGGTAATTTCATCACTATAATGAAATTTTGATTCATCACCACGACTCATTTTTTTGTTGAGAAGAAACAGTATGAAGAGCCTTGTTAGGTCGAGAGAGGGCATTTCTTGTTTGCCCTCTATTGAACAAGTAGGTTGTGGGCACAAAGAAAGAAGTTACCTTGGTTTGCAGATAGAAATTCATGGAGTTTTGACCAGCTTATTAGGCTTCAGCTGCTCAGAGGTTGATGGTTTAGCAGGTTGCTCTAGCATCCTGTTGGCAATTAAAATTTGACTAGCAGTTCTGTGACGGGTATACAGTCAGATGGATCTCAAGATGAAAGTTTCTCCTGAAGCAAGTGTTGCTAAGATTTGGGAGTGACTCAGCTGGGTGAGTCGTTTTGACATCAGGCATCAGCATCTCATGAGTCAAGCAAATAAATTGTAATGATGCATTCTGAAAACCCAGGCACTGGGCAACAACTGCATAGCTTATGATTTCATCCTTGTCAATTATAGAAACAATATGAAGCTTGAATTCAAAAAGACTAATTTTTTTTTAAATACTACTAAGTCACTGAAGGTGAGTCAGTTAAATGATCAATACATCACTAATGCAGATACCTAAGAAGTGAAGTCTGTTGTTTTGATGACCAGATTCTTTACTCAAAACCTATGATCCCCCATGCTTTTCCACTAATCTCTACTGTTTTTTCTGGCATTCCCTGTGTCCCCTCCAACCTTTACTCCTCATTTTAAAATTTGTATATACTTTATTCCTTCCACTTATATCAGTCCTATATCAAGACTTTGTTCCTTTTCCCTCTCTTTACTCTCACGGTTTTTTATTCGTCTCCGTTGTGGAAGCACTATTTGCCCTTGCCTGTACCAATTACCCAAACAGAGATTATTTTATGAAGTCATGGAACCTCCATACACTTGCAATAAATATTTAATCTAAATTCTCCTTCAAAATAGAAAAATAAAACCTATAAATAAATGTTTCACACGATTTTCTGACAGTCTTTTTCCCTTAGTAAAATACCAAAATGTAAGGCAGTCTGGAATAGCTTGATTAATGCTACCATCTAGCGTCCTTTGGAGAAATTAAAAACCACTTCAAACACATGCAGTCTTCCAGCTCCCTGACCTATTTAAGACCTATTTAGCTTTTTCCTAGACTCAATTACTTCAGAGCAGACATTCAGTGAAGTGTGTAAGGAGTTAGCTCCAAAACTGTCATTTAACATTATATTCTGGTTTCATGTGATGAATTTAGTTTTTGTGCCAAATAGTGCAGTTACTAGAAATATTTTGGGGTTTTTTCTCCCATAAAGGAATATATATAGACAAAATGAAAATAAAAGAAATCAACAATTTGCTATTTAACATGTATACAAATATGTTTATCCTAACACTTTGTATATACTTGGTTTTCTTGAATATCTGTCTTTCCCACCATCAGTTTATATGAGAAAGGATTTTTTCTTATAATCTGTGAAAATAAATAAAATTACAGACAGATAAATATCATTTATTTCAGGGGATCAAGACCAGACCTATCTCAAAAGCTATAAAATTATTGCAAACATATATTTTTATTTTAGAATAAATCTAAGGCATGAGTGTTCCAACTTTTTCATGGTAAGAAATCTGTCACAACAACTCATGAATTGTATTCTTTTTCTCCCAGGATAACTTCATTCGTGTCTACACTTGAAGTTAGAATACTGAACAAATATCTCTCAGGAGTCTTTCAATGAAATCTGCTTTTCTCCATTGATTTTATAGGTAGTTAAACATTAGCTTTAAGAGGACTGAGTCCTAAAACTTGAAATGCTTTACTCCAACAGAATCCCTGTTAGGCTGTTTCTACCACTAACTAAGAGGCTCTGGCATAGATTAAGAGCATTTGCCTACCAGCCAGTGCTGCACTGCTTGCATATGTTGTATGTCAGTGCATGGATTGGCAGGCAGATAGTTTGGTGGACTAAAGAGAGATGGAAGCACTGAACCTCTTCTTGGGCACAAACTGGCTGAAAGATCAGAAAAAATTACATCCCTGGATGAATATGAAAAGCCTGAGCAGAATCTACTCGTTATCCTCCTAAAGAGGTTATAATTTGTTCATTCCAAAACTTTCTCATCACTGAGAACATTATTGGTCTTCCTCCTATATTTCTGTGATGACTTCCCTAGAAATCCAATCTTTACTCCAACTGCTGTATTAGTAAACAACATAGATATTGCCAGTGCAGCTGCTTGTCATCAAAAAGTCATCTTCCTTAATTCATACAGTTCTGGAATGGAAACGGGATCTCTTTTCTAAAAGCCTTGTTTCCATACACTTCTGTAATGTAAATTGAACAGTTTTATAGAATATACCATCAGTTAACTCAGCTGTAAGCTGAACTATTTTAGATACTTTTAGACCAAGCCATAATACTATGAATCATTATCACTGTGCTAAACAGCTCCTAGAAAATAACAAGGGTAAAATAGTTCAGTGCTTTCATTCAGATATGTTGTTTTATTCCTTCCTCCCTGACAACCATCAAAATAAAACTAGCATTAGGAGCAGTTCATAGAAAAGGGGATTGGGAAATGGCTGTTTCTATATTTAATTCCACCATTTTATCCACAGTGATGAAAATCAGCTGCCAAATGAGAAAATTCTGACAGGCTCAGACAGAGGACTGGATGAAAGGGGTTAAAAAGATCTCAACTATATAAATCTAGTAAAACCTTTGATGTGATGCCACATTGAAAAGTTGTTCATTTAACTGAGGACACTGAGATTAGTAGATGAATTAGTAAACTAGTTGAGCTCAGTAAATACATTCATAAATTAACTAAGGGACCAGACAAAGTGGAGAGGGCAACAGGTTATGCAGAAAGGGAAGTTTCACCAGCCAGGCTGAAAATAGGTGAAAAACAGATTCTTCCAGATCATTCTTGAAATTTTCTTGATTGTAGGAGCCTCACTCTAAAAGCTGGGAGCTGTAGATGGAATCTGAACATGATGTAAAGGCAGGAGATATTCAATACTGGTATCAATATCGAACGCTGGACTAGTATAGGGAAGAAGTATGGAAGTAAGAAATGTTAGATCATGTATTTAGAGACCCATACAAGAAAACTGATGCTGTGGACTGAAAATTCAGCAGCCTAAAATGACAGAGGAAAAAAACCAATTATGTTTCCCTGGATCCTATGAGTTGCCAGTGTAGTATAGCCAAAGCAAATGTAATCTTTTTTGGCTAAGAAACTACTAGTTCTGCCATCCTGCTGAGAAATTGAGGTACTGTACATAATTCTGATGAACCCATTGAAGAAATTTGAACAAAATTTCAAAGAGATATAGAGGAAATCACGTGGGCTTAAGAAGACAAGGAAAGAAGCCCAAAAGACCAGGCTTGCCTATTTTAGTGAAACAAAGGCTGAGAAAGGATATAATTCATGGCCCTTTACTTCTTCTACTAGAAAAAAAAGTGAAGAATGAGAACTTCAGTGTCATTCCTTGTGATTAAAACCAGATATATACTGTCTATTCTGCTTTGTGATCTTCTAATGAAGAGAGAATTCAAGGGGAGAAGAGGAAGTGAAAGGCTAGTGATTTTGGCCTGACAGAATGATCCCTGAGTGATCTTTCCACCCAGCATCACTTTAAAACTAATTGTAGCTTTTCTATAAAGCTATTTTTTGCACTATATTACTAGGACCTTGGGGCTTTCACTCTTCAGCTGTGCCTACCATGATCTGAATCACAATGTAAATGTCTAATTATATCAACTAATGTCACGCATTCAGATTGCAGATCTCTCAGCTAGTCACCTAAGGCTCCCTTTACAGTCAACAGAAAGAAGTGGGACTTACAGGCACAATTTATCTGCCTTATCTTAAATTTGTGCTGCAACACCAGATAAATGGCATCCCAGAAATGCATACTGAATGATTAGCTGAGAAATGGACTTCTAAAATACAGAAGGTGAGATGAATCTCACTCTATGTTTCTAACATAAACATGTTAAAACAGAGGCTGTGCGGGGTACTGCCCTCCCCAGGTACCACAGACTCAGGAGAAAATGAAAGCCATTCTGTGAGAGAGATGCAGAAAGAACTCAGAACAGCTGTGGTTTGAGCCATTTATTTAGTACATATTATAGTAAGAACTGCACATGCTATCTGCAATTCTCCCAGGATAAAAAAATAGCTCCAGAATGAATGCAAGGAGTGAAATTAAGGGGTGTCCTTTTATCATCATAAGCTATCATCACGAGAATACGACTGAAATCAGTTTATATGAATCAGCAAATCCAAAGCAATGAATGTAGCTATGCATGCACTTTGGGACCGTATTATGCCTTTTATAATTTTTGTTTACAGCTCGGCATTCTGAAGCATCATAAAAAATCAACGGCCTTCACCATTCGCTGTACAGGGCTCTGAAATGCCATGAAACACTATGATGAGCAAGAATGAATACTGCCCAATTAACTTCATTTATAGAAACATTCTGTCCTTGCAAGCCCATTACATACAGGCAACGCTTTTGACATTTTCCTTCTTTTACGCACAGACTGCAAAGGGATGAACATTTTTCTGTGTTTGTAGCTGTGATCACAAATTATTTTAACCTCCTTTTGTTAGCTGTATGTAAACAACAATGCTAATGACTGCGGGTTGACAGACGAGCAAATAAATGAAAACTTTCCTCTGCTATTAACAGTTGTTTAATCAACTCTAAGAAGAACAAAAAAATGACACTGAAAAATATAGTCAGTTAATATTCTAAGAACTATCCATAACTCGTAATTGTTCCTTTGTATATGCATGTAGAATGTAGGTCACTGGAACTCTCATTTCACATTGTTTTCTCTGAATTCAATACAAAACAAAATAATCACAATTATCACTGTGAAATCAGCACATCCAACTACATACATTTTGTAGATAAAAGTGGTTAAGTGGATATCTCACCATTACCTGTTTCAAGAATTTTTGGGGGTTGTGAAGCCAGATTTTCTAACACTTTATTTTCTATTTTAAGTAGCACATGAATTTGCCATAGACAATTTATTTTGCTGAGTTCATTTCTCGTAATGTCCAATGAACCTCAGAAAGAAAAGTCATGGTTTTGTGAACACAGTGACTACCCAAGTCACCCAGGATACATTTAATTGAATAAAATCCCATAACCTAATAAATAAGGCAGCTATTCTTAAAATGACACTCCTTGAATTTCAAACATCTTATTGCCTTTTATTGAATGAAATGCATTAAGATAGACTACTTATGCAGTTACAAAATATGACATGCATCAGAGTAGTATATGTCATCTGAAACTGAAAAAAAAGATATCTCCAGCATCAATTTTTTTATAATTTTTGAAAAAATGGGCTTCTGATATACTGACAATGTACCTAAGAGTTCAGCCATCAAAATAAAATATGTCAATGTGAGATACTACTGTACTGTTGTAGAGCAGCATATCTCCATATGCAAAATGACCCAGGCATTTTATTCCTCTGAGATCAATAACAAAGTATTGTCTATGTCAGCTGAGAAGTTGATCTAATATATGAAAATCATAAATGAAAATATTCAATTGTCTTATCTCTCTCAAGTAGTCTAGTTAACAATGACCTCATATATTTAAAAAATAACAATTTTATTCCTTGCATTTCATGAGATGAATGCTGTGGGTTTTATAAAAGAACACTTGTGGGAGAGCAGAATGGATCATACAGGGCTAGTAATGTCCTTTTTAAATTTCCTAAAATCACCAGCTCCGTAGCTTCAAAGAACTTAAAAAACAACTGTGCTTCTGATACCAACCCAAATGGATTTATACACACATTTCTCCAGACTTCATGTTAATCTAAGATGTTGGATGACTGGTTCGGGTAGGTTTTTTGAGATTTTTAAGAGAAATAACATTCTGAGTGTGGGGCTTTTCTTCACCATAAAGTATTTGCTGATTAATGGGAAGAAATTTAGGAAAAAAAAAAATCCTTTCTCTTGTAATTAAATTATTAAAGAGTAAATGAATCAAGATTCCGCTCATCATAGATCACATTTTGATGTCCTGAACTGACTGGACTAAAGCTATTGATATATCTTAAATCCAGGAAGTTTTCCCACAGGTACTTTAAGATTTGGTGTTATACTAATTATTAAAACTGTAATTGATGTAAAATGTAATGTATTCTCTAACTTCCATCATTACCCTATTGGTTTTGTATGATTGTCCAAGTTTTAATAGTAGGTCAATGTTAAAAAAAAAAAAAGAGAGAGAGAAGAAAACAAAATAAACTGTGGATCAAGTCAGTTGCATTCATATTTCATATGAGATCAGAGCTGAATTCTAAGCGAATCCTTCTTTGATCTCCTCTCTTGCCCAGGTTACCCTGTCCAGAAACTACGTAGCCAGGAATAAATACAAGTCAGTGATGTCGGTGATCAAAGAGTATAGGCCATGAGTTTACATGATTATAAGCAACCTGGGTGGACTTTTTTGGTACTTGGTTTGGAAAAGAGGAAAGACTTCCTTTTCTCAGTTTCTTTTCAGTTCTTATTTACAATTTGGAACAGTTGGAAATTATGTTTAACACAATCAACCACAACTATCCAATTCAAGCATTAAATTAATATACTAGACTTTCACACCTGGAAATGTGATTTTAAAGTCCTCTGAGATAAAACATGAAAATGAATCAGTAGATGGATTCAATGACTATTTTTAAGCACAAAGCAAAAGTAGCTATCTTTTAGGCGTAACTGGGAGTTTTGTTAAGTCAAGACTCAGGAATAAAATACAATTCAGTTATCTCAGGACCGTTAGCACAAAGTGCCAGCTTACAGCAGACACGGCTGTATCCATAACAACTCCACAGTTTGTCTCATGTTTTAATTGTTTCATCCTATAAGATAGGAATGCATTTTCAAAAGATTATAAAATAGTAAGAGGAGCAGCAAATTGTTCTCCAACACGTGCTTTCAAATTTCTATTACACTTAGTATCTGTATAGAATTATAACATAAAATATTTACTCCATAGAAGCCAGCACCAGCTTTTCTGCAGCTCTCAATAGTGTAACTTCCTTGGTCTGCAGTTAAAAAAGGACAATTTAAAAAGAAAATGTGTTTCTTCTAATTCTCCTAGGACTTTAAACCAACTGCGGGGACTTTGGTCTTGGTACAGAGACCAGGCATGAAACACTTCAGCTCCAAAGGGAAATGTTTCAGAAAATTGTGAGAACACTGGGATATCATGGAAATTGTTCTGTGACCTTCACAACAGTGGAGACAAGTAACAGTTGCCACAATTAAGGAGTCCAGTGGAAGCAAAGTGATAAAAATCAAACTGTGTATCCTTTTTGATCTCTGTACAGTCCTGATGCAGAGATAATAAGCATGTGGACCAAATTCTATCACTGTGATGTTGAGTTTCAGAAGAAAGTCTCATTATACATATCTGCAAGATAATTAACATTTTGGTTCACACTGCCACCATCAGCTCTGACTTCAAGACAACTGTTTTGTCCATTATCTTGCATGTGATTCATTATGTTCACTTCCATGAAAATACATTTGTACACTGACAAATCTTTGCACATCAAAATCACATGTCTGTTTGTTGTTTTAGTGGTACTCCAAACAACATTGAGGGTATAATTTTGCTTTTTTAAAGAATATATAAATTATGTTTTGTTAAAAAACTGTGAGTTAGAAAAACTCTGACAAGTCAGAAGAACATGAGAAAGAGTATGGAATAGATGCAAATTCTAAGCAGCTATTTCAACATCTACCTAAGAAATTATTAACATACTTTAAGTTCCTCTTGTTTTGATGATTTTCACTAATTTTGATAATTAAGCTTTTTTAATTGCTAAAGAATTTAACTCTGACTACTTTTTTTTTCAATTCCATTTAAACTGAATCCTGGAATCACTCTATCTCATGTTATTTTCTTTACCAAATTTTTGATATTTTCTCTACTGCACTTCTTCGACTTTTTTATCATGTGCAAAACAATCAAATCTATCCAGAAGTAGTAGGCATTCTCCACATGCTAACTGGAAAGTTAGTATCTCTCTTAACCACTTAATTGTGAGTGCTGTTCGGGAATCTATCAAAACTAATACCTCTATTACTATCTAAATCTGACCCTGAGATCCCACAGCTGAGACTCTGTGCAGGCAGTGCCTGAACTATTATTATTACTGCCAAGGATGATTTTAGATGTGCTGAATACATGTGCCTTCATGCACAACCCAACAACTCTAGAAAACGTGGTCTCTTACTGGCATTTGTAAATACTGAAAAAAATCGTTATTTTCAAATACTTCTAAAAAAATCTGGAGTCCTGATCTGACAAATAGATTTTTCACCAGTGATAATCCAGAACCTATTCCTAAATTTAATGGCAGGAGGAGGAATCCACCTAAACTGTCTTGAAATATGAAAACTTACGGAGTTACACCACTGATGTAATGGACTGCCCTGGTGTGTGATTCAGTGTGTTTTCCCTCTGTCTCACTAGATGGCAGACTCAAGTGGCTCTCGTTTGAAAGGATCATCCTTTCAAGGGTCAGAAGGGAGTTTCATTGTTACATAAAATATTGTTTAAATACCCAAATGTAAATGATTTTTTAAGACATCCACTTAAGCTGAACCAATTCATGAATACTCAGCCTCAGGCTACAGTGAATTATTTAACGGAGTAACTTCCCAAGACAGTTTATTACATCTGGTGGATTTTTGGCATGTGTCCACTTCACAAATCCTGTGCAAAAGACAGACTTTGTACTACATCTTACACAAAATGGTCAGTCTTACCCTTAAAACTAAACGTACTTTCAGCATTCGTTAAGGGCTTTCAATCTCATGTGTAGAAAGACTGGCCTTAAATGACACTGAAAGAATAAAAATAACCATGGCTACTCTCTTAGCAAACAGCAAAACTTTTTTTTTTCTATTTCTATATCTATTTTTAAAATATTAAATAATCCTAAATAGGATTAAAAAAATGTTGAAAAGAAAACACATTCTGGACTTAAAACAAAGGAGGACTAATAAATTAGTTCCTTGCAAAGACTGTAGGTCTGAAAAGATGTTGTGTTAATTTAGTGCTCCCATGCTCCCACTCCAGGCCTGCAACCATTATCTGATAAACAGGTTTTAAACTGAGGATTTTGTAAGTTGCGAATGTGCCCAAACTCCCATTATTGCTAATGGAAGTTACCTACACACTCCCTGGCTTTTTTTTTAATTTCCTTGAAAAGTACATTATCTAAAGCACTTAGCACTGTGGTAGCTAATAGCAAACACGATTTAAACAGAGAAGCACTAATAATGTGTAAAAGGGATCTCAGTTTGTCTGCTCTACGTGATTCTGTGCTTCCACCGTCTTCTCTCATTTTTTTCCGTGATGTGAAACATTTTAATTTACACTGAATGTATAAATGATACAAAAAAGCAAAATTACCATGAGAAATAGCTTAGTGCTCGGTTGGGGAAAGTACTAAGATTTATGGTCATGGCTTGAATGTTTCCTGTTGCCTATTTTAAAATTGTGTAGCTCCACTGACAGCAGAAATTTATAGCATTATCAGTGAGATGGGAGCCTGACTCTGTTTGTGTAAGCAGAAAGGAATTGTCCTACCAGCCTCAACCACTGTGACCCAAGGAGCTCTATCCACAGGCGGAATCTCCTCCTTGTAATACAGGGTGTTACCCAAAAATCTTCATAAACCTTGTGCAACACTTTCTTCAGCCAAGCTGCCTGACTAGAAGTGGATGAAAACCCTGTTATCATTAACAGGAGCATATGGCAAGGTTTTACTTGATCTTTTTATTTTATCCCAGGGAGAACAGGTTTGTGTGATATCTATATACCTCTAGACATACCAGCAGAGGAGACAAACTACTACTTCACCTATAAGTAGCCATGCCTTCAAGAAACCACACTTTTTCCAAAATTTATAGGTGAATATACTTAGTTTACATGTTTGTATGTATCCTTCCTTCTAGTACACAATTTTATCTCTGATCCTCCCATTTTCTGAGGGCAGGTAGGAGTCAGCAATCCTTCCTCCCAAGGTCATGACTAATGTCCTTTGCATGGCTCAGCAGAGATGGTAGTCTTTTATTGTGTGGTATCTTCCCATGTAAATCTTTATAAGACCATCACACAAGCTGGGCTGGCAGCCTTATTTCCCCCCCAAAGAACAATGCATATCTCTTTAAAGAAGCATGATGTGGGATCTGTAGGAGAGTGGAAAGAGTTAGAGAGACAAAAGGTTGTTTATTCAAAGGAATTATGTATTCTTTTATAACATGGAAGAAGGTGCTTTGATTCAAAGTGCAATGATTAAGCGTGTGTTGTTTAGTATAAATTATTTCCAAGTCGTATTCCTGAAAAGTGCTCCTTTGCATCTTAACCCAAATGTAAGTGGATAATCTCAAGATATGCAAAGCTATTTACAAAGATAACGTCTCAGATGAGCTGTTGTTGCTGCTGGAAATGAACCAATATTAATCGCCTTGCCAGGCTGTTCCCAATAAAACAAAACAAAACAAACAAACAAAAAAGGAGAAACAAAAAATCTGATTTCAGGTATCTCTTTAGTAGAACTCTGCTTATTTGTAAAGGAAGATTACAGAGTCTCCTTTCTTCAAAAAGAATAAACAATAGGAGGCCATCTCTTCATTCAAAAACCCAAGTCTGTTTTTCCAGTCAGTTCTGTGCCTGAAAGAAGCTCTCTCTGTCTCTCTCTCGGCTTCCTCCTGGAGTGACACTCACACTGCTTCCCTCACTGTTGAGTTGTTTTCAGACCCACGTAAATATGCCCTGGCTTCATACTTGCTTACACATGGATACGGATGTACGAGCATATGGACTCTTTTGTTCATTTTAATTTAAATATTGCAGTTATCGTCTCCATTTATGCAAAAGAAAATATCTTCAGCTACTTGGGCCAGCTTCTGTTCACAACTTGTGATGCTGACCTATGTCTGGGCACAAGTGTCATAACATTTCAGGCACCAATAAAAAAACCCACTTAACTGCACCCTCAAATAGCTTGAATAAAACAGGGATTAACAAGTTATTTTATGCATGAGACTGATAGCAACATTTTTAACACCACAATTTCCATCTTTCTGTCCCTACACAATATCTGTCTGAAGCCATGTGTTTAAAAACTGTTATTTATTTAGCAACACGTATGAAATATATCTACAGGAAATTCAGCCAGCGTACAACTAAATAGCTGATCTAATTTTTGTTTAATAATTACATTAAAAGGAAAGGTGATTTACTGGAAATGACAGAGGTATTTTCTTAGGAAAAAATCTATTTTACTTTCCTTTATATTCTTCATTACTTTTGTGGAATAACAGTGGAAAGAAGAAAGGTCACAAGGAGTTTGTTATACTGTTTAGCTCTCACTTAATGTCTTTGTCCTTTATTTAGAATTAGTCATTTGCTATGGTGGTGAGTATGTGTGCCTAGAATGAACACTAACTGGGGGACATCTCACCTATCCTGTCCCTGTTTTCCCCAGACTTTTTTCTTATGCTGCTGTGATGGTTTTATCTCCATCCTACCTCTTAAGTCTCTGTACCTGCACAGAAGGCACTGGCCTCTGACTCTGGGCATATCAGTTGACTTCGCGATGTTTCTCTTAGGCCAGCTATACTGGAGCTGTCTTTATGATGCCATGTAAAGTTTTATGCCTTCTAAGGAAGGATGACTCTGCATGGGATAGTCTTCTGAGTTGCAGATTGGGGTGGATTGAGACATGGACCCACAAGGGGAAAAGGTAATTTACTGCTATCAGTGTAAAAATGAAAAATAGAAAAAAAAATACTAATAACTGGATCCTCAAAGCTATTACTTGCATAGTTGACTTTAACATAGGCTCATTTGCTTTTTAGGGTTTATTTGATTTTTTTACTGTCTTATCAGTGCTCAATCTTGGTTACAGAATTAAACTATTTCCTTGCCAATGTTCTAGCTCCAGCCCTCTATTCTGATATTGTTTTTGATTCAACATCAAAGATTCTGAAAACATTTGAGTTTTCAGATGATCTTCTAGATCATTTAGCTCAAATATAAATCATCTTCCAAAAAAATCTCCCTTCTAAATACTAAAACTCCTGTAGTGAAAAAAAAAAGAAAAAAACCAAAGAAAAAGAAGAGATTTATGACAAGTAATTTTTTAAAATTTAGTTTTAAAAAAGAAGCTAAAAATTAGTCTGAACTATTCTGTTAAGAATATTTAAGTTAGGAATGAGAGAGCAGGAGACATATTTACTTTCTGCTATATTCACCCTCACATGCTCAGCTCTCCTCTTCAGCATGTCCATGAAAGCCAGACACTTTCATGACCTCGTTTCAGAACTTAGTACCTCTTGTTCTATTGCTCTACAGCTGAGAACTGTGGAAAATGGATTAGAAGGCATGGATGAGAATTGCTCTGTGTCTAGAAGCAGCAATCTGGCAGTGAAAGAAAAAAGAAGTAGATAATTAGCAAGTAATGAAGAAAGAGATGGTAATCAGCAAGTTGCTTTTATCCCTTTGAGTCTTGCTGCGATGCGTGTATCTTGTATGTGATGCTGTATTGATTTTCCATTCTCAGCAAGCAAACTGCAATACAACACACTTTCATAATCTACCTACAGGTAGTACTATACTTCCTGTGACACCTTGGGCTTCAGAAATTCTGGAAAGGTAAGTTCTCCATCTTGTCAGTGATGGAACCAGCCAAAATGCCTTTACTATATCAAGTGACAAGAGCATTTCCTTACTGGAAGACAAATTCATAGCAATCATCCCTTAAAATAAGTTGTCTGGCAAAGACTGAAATAAACGCCTTTATTTCTACAACTAACACTGATGTTTTTATATTATTTATCGTACCACTCTTTTAGGAAAATCTGACAGAAGATAAGCACAACTTTTATCCTTCAAACAAGTGTTGTCCTTCAATTCTCAGAACTTAAAAAAATTAGTTGTCCTGCCTGTTCTTTGAAAATGCCATTACTGGGCTTTAATTGCTTTTTTTGTTCTTCCTTCTCTTTTCTTAAAGATCATTTAAGCCAAAAAAGTCAGTCTTGCAATTCATTCAGTTTCCAAGGTCCAGTAATTACCAGGTATCTGGGCATGGTCCCCAGATTTGTGCCTGTCCTATGTAGAATTATTCGGTCGTGCTAAGGAGAAGTCCATCTGGGCCTCAATCTATTTAGATGCCAGTGCATCGAAGCCTGTGCCTATATAGACATAATACCTAAGTTTTCACATACTGCGGTCCCCTGTTAAACTAGAGCAGCCTCGGGGCTGGAGCTAATGTGCCAATTCACACCGAGATCATGCAGATCAAACATGCTCTTAGAAGTTCAGCCTGCTATGGACATAGTTGTTATTGTAAGAATTTCCTAATGAAATATTAACAGAATTAATAGATTATAATTGTGAGAGTCAATGAAACCTTTCACATTAAGCTATCAACCTGCTTCTCAAATACACTTTTCCTGATGGAGTTCCTCTGAAGTGTACATCTCTTTGTCTTTGACTGTTCCTATCTAAAAGTTCTCATTACACTATTTAATTTTTCAGTACTACCTTCAGTTTATTTTTAATTCTTGTTGTTACTTAAAATATATTTTTCCTCTCTTTCACAACCTGACACTGTTGCTGGAGGACAAGGTAGTTCACAGAAAACAGGACAAAGACAGTCCTATTAAAAAATATAAATAGTTATTTAACAGAATGTCTAGCAGTCAATACTGAATCTGTAAGTATAGTATTCAAGTCACTAAAGATTGTTGCATCAGTACAGGTAATTTTAGCATGTGAACATATGATCATTTAATCCAACTATCAATTATGAAAATTTAAATTCTTCCCTTAACTTATCTGGGAATTGGAATTGGCCTATGGGTAAAATTGTGATTAAGACTATCCTGATGTTTCTCTTGCCCTGTCAATTATTTTCTGTATCCTTGCATACGCATTATGTGTATACACAAAGACTTTCTTTTTTCAGTCTCTAAAATGGGAGAATGAATACCTCCTCATGTCATGTCATACTGGGAATCTAGGGCTACTTCTCTATTTCAAATTTGATTTGAGAATCATGGATTCTAGCAAAGTAAATGAAATTACTGTGAGTAGCCCACATCAATGAGGTCTTTAAATTACTGTCATCAGGCCTCTACTGATGACATATGTAGTTATATATACATAAAATGTGTCTCTCTAGAAATAATAGTATGTACACAGATGACACAAAGTAGTTAAAACAATGCAGCATCATATGCTGACTTCTCAGTGGTTTTACAATGTACTATTGTACTTGGTTTTTTATAAATTCAGCTTCTTTTTGTGAACTAACATGAGTAACTTACAGTATTTTTTATATGCTTTTGAAAAACAACCATTAATTTAGTTACTGTAAGTAACTGTTGGACACTATATTCATCAAGAACGCCCATTATCCAAGCTGCATTAGTTAATTTTGCATAGATAGACTAAATATGCTGTTGCTTCCTTTCCTATTAGCTAAATACACAGGATGTATGAGTTACTGATTATTTAAAGAAATGAGCAATGTTGGACAAGCTTGTGCAGTCTTGCCTCATTTTATGCACAGTTAATAAAACACAGTTCTTAAAAGTTGCTAGCTAGTTGTGGAGAGTCCAGCTTCACTCTTACTGAGACAAGTACAAATAACTGTTCTTTTGATTTGCTATGAATGCTCTAGTCTATGTTCCATTCAGGACTTGTCAACAGTAGGGGAAAAAATGAAAAATAATTTCTAAATTTTACTTGTTAGATTGTTTTTTTAATTTTTCTTTGGCAAAATTATACTGAAATCCTTCATTTTTAAGGTATTTTTAAAATAAAATCCTTTTTTCTTAAATTTTGGAGATTTACAGAAAAACATTATTTCAACAGAAGATAAAATCAAAGTGTAAAAAGTGTAATCAAATTTAAAGAATGTCATTATATAACTTTTTTGTCTTTTTTTTTTAAATAGGAGCTTATAATTGCTTTTTACTTAATGTATCTGTAGAAAGCCCATACTTATTCATCATTGTCTAATTCTTAACATACAACATGGGATGCAACAGGAGTGCAGTACCGGATACCACCCAGAGTCCCCATTTCATTGTTGTTAACTAGTTCATTTAGCAAAAAAACCTTCTAAACTTCTTTCTCTCCTTGTTTTTGTAAATTCCAGACTTATAATATTCTCCCACCTTTCAAGACTTTGAAATATAAATTACTTTTTCTTTGTCTATAGAACATATATATGTAGGTGACTAGCCTGCAGCTAATATAATGTATTAATTTACTTTAGAGTAGTCAAAGGTCCGCATACATACACCAGCAGTGGTTTGGAGCTTTAGAGTAGTAAATTAAAATCTTCATAAAACAGGAAAAGAAAAACATGATTCTTTAATATCCACGCAGCTTCTTTGACAATGTCTCTAGAAAATCCCTTCTGTGTGTCCAGGTCATTGTCCATGCCTCAGTTCCTTCAGCATTAAAAATCAAACAATAGTTGCTGCCATGCTACAATCAGCTGCAAGTTAAAAAGCCCAGTTTCTCATTTTCATCTCTACTACTGTATTGAAATTTTATTCAATGCCTAAATATCTACCCAGAGGTTGTAAAAGGTTTCCTTCTGAGTCAATGGGATGTGACTTGTATGTAATATAGCTGAACTGAAACCCCCTGTCCTCCTGGAGACAACGGCCAGCAGTAATCAGATCCGGTGGTAAGAGTGGTCTTCTGGTTGTGATTGACATGCCTCTCACCACATCCTTGAAAGCTTCCAGGTTGTAAAATTACTTGGTTTTGAGGGTTCAGTTATGAAATTAAAGCAACAGCCTTCTTTTGTGTTTACATAGTTTAGTTGGAGATGCTAACTAAGCTAGTTAGTTAACCAGCTAACTAAGGCTAAGACTATTAACATCTTCAGGATTAAGAGGGTCAAACAGTTTATGTATACATAAATACATATATAAGTATAGGTATATAAAGTTCAAAAGCAATCTAAAGTTTGTTGTGGTACCAATAGACAGGACCTGCTTATCAAGACCAATTAGCTTGTGTGTATTTAGCTCTAATTTATTAAGGACAATGGAGAACAACCAATTACTGTTTTTTTAACTAGTTCTCATTACAATAACCAGGGATGGGGGCAGGGAGGGAAGAGATAAAGGTCTCCAAGGACAGAAAGGGGAGTATACCCAGATCTTATTGGCAAGTAAGCATGTCAGAAACTAAGAATAACTATAGTAAAAAATCTGAAGCTCTAATTCTTTAATGAATAGGAAGTTTTCAGCTGTGAAAAACTGATGGAAAACAATACCAAATTGGAAATGAGCAGATTTGTTCCATTACAGTCAGTAAACATATCAGCTAAAGGTTTCCATAGAGCCATTAACTCATCAAATGCACAAACTCTTCATCGAAGTACACAGCAGTCCAGTCGACAGTTGCAAACACTTCAGATCCACAATACTGGTAAACTACTATTGCTATGGAAACCTTAATTTGCATTCTCCATTTATTTTTATTTTAGGTTTACAATGTAAATAGCCTACAATATCATTTTCTAGCGCACTTTCTCTCCACCACCCCCCAATTAACTGAAAAGGAAAACAAAAAAATTACTAAAAGGTGGTTTACCACAGCAAACTATGCAAGTATTGTTTCTATACACTTTTCTTTGGTCTCAGCTCACAAAATATTAGTATTTCTCTTCTTTATGGATTCAAATCTCCCTCCTAAGATGTGTGTATTTCTCCCACTTAAAATCAAAAAGGTAAGATTAAGGTAAAGGAGAGAAATGAGAGGTATTTCTTTAAATATAGAAGAATCACAGGCTCATGCACTCAGAAGAATTTGCCAGCTGGATTACTAACAGGCCAGAAAAAACCTGAAAAAGCTATTCCACCTAAAAGGCAGAAAGATGGGCATAATGGGGCTCTAGAATCAGTGAAGAATGCAAATTTCTGAGTTTAGATTACCACAGATTCTCCCCATAATTTTGTTCAGGAATCTTTTTGAGGATTTTTCATATTTCAACAGGATTTCAGATAAATTACAGGTAATGCCCAGTAGCTCCACCAATATATGGCAGACCTAAATGTTCATACTAGACAGGTGTTTCTACTGTAAGATCCTCAAAGGAATAACCTTGCTGTGCAGGTGGACAGGTTGCAGAGTTAGAGACTGATGCTCCCAGGAAACTTTTTTTTTGTGTAGTGCACAGGTTGCCTGCACAGACACTGGAAGTTCAGTGCTTCCAAGTGTGGATTTGCCAGTCATGAAGAGAAGCACCTGTGTGCTGCATACACGGTACCATACATGAACTAATGCCATCTGTAAGTTCCAGAGTTATTGCACGTGATTTTATAAAGCGTTCAGCACTATTTCCATCTGGGAATTCTCACAGGAAACATTCTAGCCTTAGCCTGTGCCAAGCACTCTGTTGCATACATGCAAACCAAATCTATCAAATTATGCCGACATAGGGAAAAAACCCAGCATCTCTTTGTGCTTCCTATTTCATTAATTAGGGCACACCCCTAATGCCCTCTAAACTCCGAGCATAACTTATGATGGTAAATCCTAATCACACAATTCACTATAGCACAGTATCTTGCCACTTACAGACAGCTTGAGCCCAAAGAAAAACAAGAAAAAAAAATCAGGCGTCTCTGGTCCATGTTCCCAGCACTTTTGGTTTTGGCCTGAGGATAAACAAAGCTTGCTTTGGTGTCTCTGGCTTGGTCAGTGCTCTTTTGATTCACAGTGAACTGGTTTCATTGCTTTCATGTTAATTAATCATTAATAAATGAAGAACAAGTAAATCTACCGCCATTATAGAGTGCTTAAATAAAATCATGGAATCAAATCTGAAAGTCTTATGTAAATCTTGCAGTCTTCTTACACTTGCAAGAAAAGGCTTATTTGTTCAGTTAAATCAGAGATACCACAACTGTGAAACTCTCATTTTATCATGACATTTCATTTTCCAGCCAAAACCAAGAAATCTACAACTTGAGATAGAGAAATGAAAATATTTTCCAGATCTTTGGTATTTTTGCTTTCTTTATTCTCATTGAAATTCACAGCCCAGTAAGAATTCAGTTCCACCTAACTGCCTGCTGCTTCTTCTAATCATTTCACAAGTTTCCTTAACCTGGAATATCATAAACAGGAAATGCCTTGCCACTCTCAACTAAATGTGTTATCGTATCTGGAGGCAATGATGTTAGCAGATAATACATCAGAGCAGATGGCAGTTGGTGTTCAATGCAAACCACAGGTCAATGTGGTATACTGTTAGTAGCCATAATAAATCATTAAGAGGAACTACCTACAACAGTTCCAGGATGTGTGTTAGCCCTACATGGAATTTTTATGTCACAATCCATAAATATCTTCTTAATTACATGCAAAGTGACAAAATCATGTGCAATAATCCATAGCTGTTTGGGTTTTAACTCGAAATTACTGAAGGAACAAAAAAGAAAAGCTTTTCTGTTTTTCGCTGTTTTCACCTTTCCGGCTGAAATGCTTGACTTAGGCAATTCATTTTAACTACTAAAATTAGTTCTTGACCTATGTGTGAAATGTATAGTCCATCTCTTAATTTCTGCATGAAAACTAATTAAATGCAACTAGATAAGCAAATTGCCAGTAATTCATATAAAAATCTTGAGTATAAGTTCTTCCAAAGCTGCCATCCCATTTCTGTTGGAATTAAAAAGGTCTTTTAACACCAGGAAAAGGCATTCCTAGGTCTAATATTGTAAGACATAATGTTATCACAAAATAAAGCTTTGTTTGAGCAATAGCAAACACTCAGTAGGTTCCTAGACCCTAAACAGCTCAACTTTATCATTAACGTAGTGCAAAACAGCCACTCTTCACCTAAATTAAAGGGCTTTCCAGATACATATCCTTGTGCTACCTATTTAGCATTTGGTCTGTATGATCCCACATGTGTACTGTAATCCAGTTTGGGTGGGCTACCTTTGCTCTGTGAGGGACATCCTGAATCTGCTTGACTCAAGGGGGCCAACAACCCTGTAACCACTTTGACAGATTTTGGCAAGAGCTAAATATTGACGAAATATCTTTTATAAACATTTTTAATGGATAGAGAAATTTCATCACTTTGGATTAGTTAAAAAACTTCTGGCGTACTACTTAAATAGTAGTTAATTTTTACAGACATTTGTACTTCAGTTATATTCTGAGGTGCAGCCTCTGCTCACAGGGCAAGTAATCCACTCCCAACCATCCTGGTGGCCATCCTCCAGGTTTGCCCTAGTCTGACGATGCCTTTCTTGTTTTGGGTGAGGAACTGTATGCAGTAGTCTGTATGTGACCTGAAAAATGGAAGACAAACGGGAATATTCAGTCTCCTGGCTACAGTCACTCCAGTATGCTGCTAGCCTTCGCTGTTCCCAGGGCACGCTGCTCACATCTGTTTAGACACCTATCTTTTCCAGACTTCCATGACTTTCCCAGAGACCAAAGGAAGGAATGTCCTTCTGTCAAAGGACCACCCTCTACTTCGCCAGATATCGTCCTTTTTCCTCTTTTAGAAGATGGGTGCAACAATTACCTTTTCCATTCATCGGGCACCTTCCCCAACCTCCACAACCTTTCAATTACCATTGAGTAAAAACATCCCAGATGTTGCAAAGCAACAAAACTCCCATGAAAATATGTCTGGCTGGCAGATGGGTGCCTCCATCTCCTGCAGGAGGGAATCTCTGACCTCTATCACCCACCACTTCCTTCTGGAGCTCGTGCTCACAGAGTACTTTGAAAATCCTAGTCAGCATGTTAAAATTTCTACGTAGATTTTTTTTTTTAAAGCCTTAAGCTATGGCTTATATATGTTGCTTTTGAAACTGAATTACAAAACCTACGTTGACCATGAGAAAACAAGTTAGATCAAAACTAAGAGCCCTTTGCAAATTCAACTTGCAAGCCTCTTCTACCACTTAATTAAAATAGTTATCAAATACTTCACAGGAATGACTATTATAATTTTCGTTGAAAAGTTTTAACTAATTCTCACTTCAATGACCTCACAGTAAAAAAGGAAAAAATCTCATTTCCCTGCTGTTTGCCAATGCTTATGTGCTGTGACTAACTAATGTTTCTCCATGCGTTTCATTCTCAAGTCATATTGAGTCCACAATGACTAGCTATTCAGACTTCTCTCCTATCAGATTATTATTACCTATATCTTTAACTAAAAAACCTGTCAGGCTCATAACTTCAATCTACCACAAATTCTTACTTTATATTCTCCACAGCTGGTGTTGAATGGCTTGACTTCAATGGTCTGTAGAATCAGCCTGAATTCTCCTTTGGAGAACATTGCATCAATCAAATACAAACACTTTATCTGCACAGGTTGTCCTAGTAAGATCTATGAGACTGTTCATATTATTAAAGGAACTTATCCACAGATCCTGATATAAAATGAAAAACATTTATTTGATTGTATGCATTGTACTCAGTCACATTCTACAAACGCACAATCTAATATAAATGGTGCCTATTAATTATTTGGTTTTATTTATTTTTTTCTCTCTTTTTCCCTCAATTTTTTTACAGCTATCCATGACTATAAAATCTCTTAACAAATGCAATTCTGGTTTCCCCACTCAGTGAGTATATATTCAGTCATGCTATCTAAACCTTTCTAAACTTCTAGGGTTATTCTTTATTTAAATTGTAGGGTTTTCAAAATATAAATTTCCTTCACTGTGTGCACACATAGGGTGTCACAAATGACTGCCTTAAAAATAGTCATTTTTTTTCTTCTGCTCAAACAAGTCTTTCTGAAAGTGAATTCATCCCACAGATAATGACAGGACATATTTTGTCTTCAGTTTTTACATTTATTGCTCTCTCTCAAAAATAGCATGATACAAACATATTTAAATTAGAAGCAAAGAGAATGTTCCTAAGAGAAACAAATCTTCTCGGCTTCATAAGGAAAGAATTGCACTGGGAAACAAAATAAGAAAAAGAAGGGAAAAAAACAAAACAAAACAAAAATCCCCCACAAATTTCAGAACATTGAAGATATAACATATATTACATTTCTTCTTGGCGACAGTGTCTCAAAAATATTAAAACCATATATAACCAAAGAAGTAGACAGACTAAGAAGTATTCTAAAAAAAGAAACTCTGATAGTTACAATTTTCGTACTTCTTTGCCTTCTCAAGACACCTAGAGACATACCATCTGGAATACCTTGTAATCAATATATAGTGAGTTCAATTATTTTTCCAAATTAAGATTGTTCCATGAATCCTGGGATTTCCAGAGGTAGCCATAGTTCTAAGGTCACACTATAATACATAACTAGAGTTTATATGGTCTAGTTTCTTATTGTTTTTCTTCATTTCATATTCTATTTAATGCTTGACCTTCGAATCGAGAATATCATTCTAAGACTTATTCCATTTTTACGGATATCACCTCCTGCAAAATGAGAGAAAGCTTCAGAAAGGAAATGTGTATTGGGTTAAATATTACCTAAAAGATTGTATGTCTCATTAAACAGTTTATCAGCAAAATAAGTACATTTCACCAGCTAAGCAATGGACTTCCAATTCTAAAACTTTCCCATTCGTCTTAATAACTGTCACAGCTACTGCTAATTATTTGGTACATGCAGAAGTTTATCCAGATATTTATACGGATTCTAAATTGATTGTGCATACGCCATAAACAGTATGCTGCTTAGGCACTTGCCTGGAAATCATTATTACTTTTTTGCATCTCATTGTTCTGAACCCATACATTTGGCCAAGATTTGCCTGTAGCTTAATTTTCTTCAGATCTGAAGTACAGATTTGAAAAGGATAATGATGTAAAAACTACAATTCTTCCAGAACCGTATGGAATAAGGCTGAGCCTTGCGTTCAGTGATTTTAGTCTTTTGTGACTCACAGAGACAAAAGACTCACACAATGACTACAGCTAGTGACTGATCGAAGTCCCAAACGCATTGTGTTCTTGCAAAGACATAAATATGTTCTGTGTTCCTACTTGCTCTAAGGATAGTAAGTACAATAGGACTACTCACGTAGGTTAATGCAAGCATTCGCAGAGTGTCTTAGTGCGCTCTCATTGCGTTAACCGTAACAGCATATTCCCTTCTTTTACAGGACTGCTTTTCCTCCTCATTATTGTAACATTCAAATTAAAAATACGGAGCTTTTGGATTTGTTTGTATACAATTTAGCAAATCTTTAAATTCTGTTGAACTATGTCGCTGGGCTTTGGATCACATCTTTTGCTCCCGGTCCCAACTAAATTTGGTATCATATACAGTACATTGTTTTCCTAAAACATCCCTGTCCAATCAGTAAAAGCAAGATACAAGGTGAGGAAAAAAGTACATTTTTAACTGAAGGGGTTTTGTTCCTTAGTCCATAAGATGGGCTTAAACAAATAAATAGAAAGAAGAACTTGTGCTGAAGAGCCTTTTCAATTTGCTTCAGTTTAGCTAAAGTGGCAGATGGCAGCTATCTCTGTTCTTCTCCCAGTCCTGCTCTCTGTATGGCTTTGCTGTTCAAAGGAACTCCACACTCTATACAAATTATTTCAGAAAAAGGAATATTAAGGTGCTAGCTGAAAGAAGTGCTTTCATGAAAAGCAGGAAGCTGCTCTGAGGAGAAAAAACAAGCTCTTTGTTGATGGAACAGGACGGGGCAGGGGGCAGAGCAGCGTGGGTTTGAGTGGCAACAGAATGCACCAGAATTTTAGTATCACCCTAAAGCCCTTACTACTATTTCTGACTAAGCCTAAACTACAATAATACTGAAATAAAAATTGATGTAAACATTTCTGAGTCTTTTACTACATTAAGAACAATTGCTCGCCTCGCAAGATGTTTTGATGAAAAGAAAATTCAGCTTGTTCATTTCTAGGGACAAATTGTATATTAATTTTTTGTGAATGTTCATTTGATAAAAAATAAATCAGTCCCATGTGCTTCTTTAGTCTCTTTAATTAGCATCATAAATCAAAATTCATGGCATTTCTTTCAAAGCAAGTATAAAATCCTGATATGAGTATGTAGTGGCTTGAAATACCAACTCCTCAGAATTTCTTTAAGTAAAACCAGATATTTCTGTAACTATAATTTATTTCAAGTATTACAGAACTTTTTATATAGATACTTGCATACATGCTCAATAGGTAGCTTCTACATTATTATTTCTACCTATTTTTGTCCACTACAAAATAATTAAAGATTATATTTCCTACTGTTGCTTCACTTACTAACAGTTTGCTTCTGGCATATCTAAGACTTTGAACATCATCCAGATTCCATTGTGCTGGGTGCTGTACATATGCAATAATAAGATATCTTGAACTACCATGCTTACACTAAACACAGGGAAAAGCTAAGAGGAGAATGGGAAAAGATTATTTTTAAGTTACAAAATAATATGGCTAAATACAACTTATGCAAAATGAATTTGCAAAAGATTATGATCTTTAATTATTTTGAATTTTTCTAATTTTGAAACAATAAGGCCTTAAAGGGGATTTTTTCCTTCCATGTTCACTTTCACTTTTCCATTAGAAAGTTATGAGATAATTTAATAAAAATGAAATTAAAGAACAAAACCAAAACACTTACTTACTCTTTCTCTTTTTCCTCGCTGAAAAATAAAAAGGAAAGTATAATGCTCAAAGAAAACTGAAAGACAGGATAAGGATAAGAAGTGGAAGGTAAAAGTGGGATTTGAAAGGAATGTTTTTAATGAATTTTCCAGAAGATAGAAAAGGGAGGTAAAAGCATGGAAAGAATGTTTAAAATCTTCAGTTTGTCTCTGGTCACTTTTTCCCACAAATATAGCTTTCTCTCTAGGATAAAGAAAAATAATGATGAGACACAAGGAATCAATAGGAAGACAAAGAAGCCCTGAAATTCTAAAAGGAAGTTATGATTTTAAAAATAAGTACATTTCTCTGTCTCAAAAATATTTTTTATTTTACCATTTAAAGCAAAAAAACCAATTCAAGATCAAAGTGCTGACTGGAATATTTTAATGTGATTTACCTTTCTCATTGAGTTTATACAGCAATACTCATCCAATACCATTTATCTTTGCAGCTGATCAGGACGTACATACCTGAAGGAACAAAAAGAACAGTTTCATCACTCAATTAGAAGAGTCAGAGAAAAAAAAAAAAACCAAACAAATGTTTATATCTCCCTTTATGTGTTTTTCTCCACATGAAAATTCCTAAGATGTCATTTTCAGGAATCACCTGATGAGCGGGATCAGATAAACAAATTCTGAAATATCAAAGCATCTTTTTTTTTTTTTAAAGTTGTTGTTTAAGGAAAACAAGCATGTGTTACCAGTATTTGAGTCCACAGCTTTGTCCATAATGAAAATTCATCCTTTTTTTAACCCGAGCAATTAGCCAAACCTAAGGTTTTATACGGGGTTTTTTCTATTAGGTAAACATAATATTTTTGTGATACAATATTCTTTATTTGTAAATTATCTAAATATTACCTTTTTTCTCTAAATATCAACAAATTAAAACAACCACCACTGGTTAGAATCCCAAATCTCATTTTGCTAGCACTCTAGCAGCTAAGCAGTGGGTTGCAAGCTAAGGGCTTATGTGTCTGTCTCTGGGTCTTCCTTGATGTCTTCCATATGTAGGTAATTTTTCTAGTTTGTCATACATATAGCTCCAGCAAATATTGGCACAGTGCCCCATTTGAATTTCCACCTTAAGGAAAACCCTTCCGACAACAGAATTTACTTCCGCCCCTGGCAGCTGGTCTGTGTTTTGAATGCTGGCTCCTATTTTTTCAGTTACCTATTCCACGAACCAATGTATTTACCTCTCACATTCATCCTGATATATGGCAAAAGTTATGTCCATAAGCTTCAGAAACATTTCTGTTGACCCTGGGGGCAAACATGCAGTTGCCCATATTTCAGGGTATGGTTTTGAAGCATGGCCTGAACTGAACAGCTCTCTCTTTCTCAAAGGAGAAACTTTCGTTCTTCACTTCCATCTGCACTACCCCACGCTCCTACAGCTTACTTAGAACAAGTGTTGGTGTTAATCTGATCACAAGATAAACTGATTCACCTCATTAAAATGGCAAAAAACCCTAACTTTGCAGAAAAGAAAAAATAACAGGGACTGCAGGGTGGGGGTTGGCCAGGTTAAAGAATTGAATCTGCTGCAATCACACAAAATGCTAAAGCCGGCACAAGGCAGGAGTAAATAATGCAGCTGATAGCAGGGACCAGTAGAAGAATGAACCAAACAGAAGATGAGCCAAATGAGCTCCTAAAAAGGGAAAGATTTTTTTTTCATTTCTGTTTTCTTTTCCTGCTACTGCTAGCCACTAATTTGGCACAAATATAAAGAGAAATCAATACAAATTAAACTGAGCAGGTGTTGTCAACTCATATTTAGCTTTGAAGTCTGTTGCTTCTACATCAGACTTAAGAAGGGCTTGTATGTTCTTTTTCCAAGTATACAGGCTACTCTAAGAAAAGATATTACCTCTACCTACAAGCCATGTCTCTTCTCAGTACAACTGACTGCTTGGTTTGGTGACTATGACAAGACTCCTAAGGCTGCCTGTAATATGCCAATGTATGGACAAGACATTAAAATTGTTAATTCTTGTTGACGCTGTCAGAGTTTCAGCTGAAGGCATTAAATAAGACAGTGACAGCTATGTCCTCCTTATCAAAGACAAAGCCTAGGAGTCATATTTTTTTAGGATTAGGGACTATGACAGTTGCAGAGACTAACCAGGTATTGCTCGGGACTCCTATGAAATGATGCATGTTGCATTACCAGTGTGTTAGAGAACTACAGGCTGATTGCAGGTTGTTAAAACTTCCGTAAGCAACCTTCAATCCTATCTGAAGTGCAGGAGAGGACATCTAGGGGTGACTAAGAAAAAATAGGTGTAAAAAGGTTGAAAATGTAACTGAGGTATGGGGTACGTTAAAAATGGGGAGCTAGCAGGGAAACTACAATAAAAAGAAGCGTGTCAAACAATTGCAGAATTCTTGGTTAGCTGACAAGACCTGCCAGTTGAGCTCACCACAGGGAAAGTGTTGATACTTTTCTATGGGAGTGTGTGAGAAAAACTGGGTCTTGGTGTCACGCAAAAGAAACTGATGGCTCTGCTCTCATTGACAGGGACATAAACCTCACTGTAGAGAAACGGTGACAGTCTCAAGTTGCCCCTAAAATTAACTATTTTAACCAACTATTCAACTTACCTATGTTGCCAAATTCATTTGCTATATATTCTGTTCAGGAAAGGTCATGGAGAAGAGTGTACCAGTGATGAATCCGATTGCTCTCCCGCTATGGAGTAAGGCCAAAAAAGTTCCAAGGTCCTGACTATGGGAATGCCAAAGGTCATTCTCAGAAACGCATGTTTGAGAAATGTTCCATAAATGGATTCTCAAAGAATCACAGAGACAAACTCAGGAGAACAGAAGGAAACCTCAAGGTTGTTGATCTGGGAGAACAAACAAAAAAAGTCTTCTATGACCCAGAGGGAGTGAAAGAAACAAAATGTTTCCAGATTCTGCATGTTTTTTTCACATGTGTAAAAAAGTTATTTGCTCCATTTGATTTGGTCAATTCTATCCACGCTATTTCAAAACTGCAAAACTCATCACTATAGTCTCAGAACTGAATTATTTGCTCTTAGTTGAGCAAAAGATATACGCTGGGGCCAGTGTTAACAGAAACTGAACTCCTCAAGCTTACAAGATAGCATTTTGGGTGACATATAGCCTTTCTGTTTGCCAAAGCAGTATTGTTTGCTATTATACATCTACTACATATTTGCCAAACCTGCTTTTAAAAATACCAAGTATTTGAGTTTTCACTGCTTCCCTTGAGAGACTGTTCCACAGTCTAATACATGTAGCTGTCAAGAAGTAAAAGACTAATTCTGAGTATTTTCAGTTGCAGGCTGAATCTTTTGTACAGTTCTGCCCACATTCATACTCAAGCCTACGTAGCTACTTGTTATCCTGAAAATTTGTTTCAGAGTTTTGCTATACTAGCATTGCAAATCTTAAATAATACATGAGTAACCCACATCAGGGACCAACTGGAAGTACTAAAGCTGGAACTGCTGACTGTTTCTAAATATTGTATAATCTTGAGAGAATGAGAGGAAACACATTTTCTTTCAAAGGCCTCTGCAGAGGGAGACCTCTTAGTATGTGTCAGATTACATCTCTGACATCCCTCTGCGTGAGCCTCAACACTGTTTAATTTCCTTCCAGAGCAGTATGTAGTTTGATGTAGATGTTTACTTTTTTTAATCAAACTGTATGCAGTTTTTTTCATAAATTTCACTATAGTGTCTTTTTCAGTGTATTATATTTAATATATGTTGAGAGTTCTTTGGAAATTAAGTCTAGTCAACTTGAATGAATTATTTCATATTTTACTTCTCTCAATCTAAAAATAATAACCAAAATTTTATACATATATTCAACATGATCTTCCATAAGTCATCATTTCAGTCATCCTTTAGACAGATGAAATACACTGAAAAAAATTTCTTTTTGGTTTTTGATCTATTTTAAATAACTCCATTCACTCTGTGCTTAGCTGTTTTGCCTTTTACAACTTGGCGCCACCATTACTGCCTACTCATAATCTGGTATTATGTCTTAAAACTTCACTTTTATAATGGAATTATTTTTTTTAGTATACATATTTAAGAAGTAAACAAATCATTCTGTCATATGATCCTTTCAACAAGTCAGAAAAAGATCATCAGAAGGTAAAGGGATTGATTTGTACCATCTAATTTCTGTTTCGCCTTAACAGTTCATGGTTATTACAATCTGAAAAGGTAATAAAAATAGAAGGCCACCTGAAACATAGTACTGATAAAGAGCTGTCACTGCCAGCTCTTTGGAGTCTTAGTGGTGTGAGACGGTTCAAATTTCCGATTTCATAGCAGCTAACATCTACAAATTAATACATTCCAGTTGATCAGACCCCAAATTTTGGTTCACCCAATTTTAGAAATAAGGATCTGCCATGAAGTTCAGTTTTGGGTTATCCAGAGCAGCCGATGTAACCTCAGAGGACGCAAGGAGGTCTGTCGGCCAATCAGCAGCTGACTCTGGTCACCGTCAGTTCAATAAAGTCAGTAAGGGAGGTTTCTGGTCCCTTTCCCCAAAGTTTCACCATTAAACTGCTCCTTGCTTAAAAACAATCATATCTTTTCTGTGGGTAGTGAGATATCTGTTCTCATACTTTAATTCAGCAACTTAAAGTTATTAAATGTATTTTAAAAGACTTTAAATACTAATATTACATTAATCCTTTCAAGGATTTCTATCTTGTTCTAAATGGAGAGAAGATTGTCTTACTACTCTTTTGTGACTAAGCTGAACTTGTACCTTCCCAAATCTGCGGGTTTGGACCTCTAGCTCAGTATTAAGTTTAACTGAAGGAAACCTAAAATATTCCTATAAAATAATCTGTCCTAGCACCCTGTGAACAATGGTAATTTAAACTCTTTCCAGTAACTGATATTAAGGTTAACCACCTCCTCAAGAATCGCATTAAGCCTGAGGTTGATAGATATAACCAAAACCAATTTGAGTAAAGTAATTTAACAGGCAGCAGATGATACGCGCAGATGGGATTTCCCAATTGTATCACTTTGGGGATAAAGCTAGCGTTATGAAAAAAATAAATCATACCATTTCATAGATGCTTTCCATAGGAACTCCCCTAAAGAACACTGGAACTGACAAGATTTTTGTTTCAATACATTTAATCAATGCTTTTTGACCTGCAGGGGGGAGAAAGGTAGAGAACCTTTCCAAACAAATAAGCATTTAATCCAACTTAATTTATACCTTTACTTCTGGACAGTAATATGTCCAAACTACAGATAAGCAGAGAAAACATATTGATTTAGTTGCCGCCTTTGATTACTTTTTTCAGTCAGCTTGTTCACCCTTGCCTCACACACTAATGAGCAACTGTTCCACTTAAACTCCTAGCAGATCATCTGTAAGTACAGATCATCTGTAAGTAAAATCAACATCTAAAATTACATAGTTTAGATGTAACAATAGAAAAAATATGTTCAAAATACAAACCCATATTTTATTCTAGGTTTATAAGTATATATACAGAAAAGTATACAATTCTCATTGACTTTCAGTGTTCTTGTTATGTAAGAGTGTGACTGTAAATATGAACTGGGAATTTGTATCATCAAATCCAAAATATAAAGGACATAAATATTTATGCTCCTTATTTAAATAAATACAATTGCTTATATGAGGTAGCAACAGAAGATCACAGTCCCAATGTACTTAGTATTCAATAAATACAGAAGAAAACACGTGGCATATCCCCATTCCCCAGACGCAAGGATAAGAGCCCTCCTCATAACTTCCCAGTTTTGAGTATTTACAGCTTTGTCAGCAAGAGTGTTTATTTGTTTGTTTGTTTTTAAAATCGCACATATAAGACAAGGATATTGAATATAACATTACAATATATCCTAACAGAAAGACACACATACACCCCTCCTTGCCCTGCTAGATGAAACTTACATGTTCCCAAAAACTTACAATCTAGGGCTTGTTCGCACCGGAGGTCGTGCTTGACCCCAGGCTTCACAGAAGATGTTCCATGGTTGGAACCCACTCCAAGCCATAGTTGAGATTTACCTTTAAAATAGACTAATGTTTGGTCAGCAACAATTTTTTTTTTAATCATTAATACACTCCAATCTACAATGATAATATTGAAAGAACATACCAAACCATGGGAAAACTAGCTTACCATTACTATCAGCCATCTATGGGCAGAAGTCGATTATTCATGACTTCTTGAGCAACTGCTGTTTTGCTGTTATTTCAGATAAGGTTACATTACTGTACCTGATTCGACCTTAAAATTCTGCTGCAGAGTTGTATCTTCCCTCTGTCTGAAGTAGACCCAAATATTGAGACTGCTTTACATTATAAGTTATGCAATAGTTCTTTAAGCATCCTAAAAACTTTACTATACCACCCTATGAACTGTAGAGTTCACTTTTCCAAATCTTTCCCTACTCTGTACAGCAGGACAAGTCTCTGAATTTTTCAGTGACAGAATATATTGAGCCTGATTTGCAACTGAATTTCCCAGTTTTATGACAAATGGGGCTTCACTGAAATCAATGAGATCCAATTGCAACTCAAAATTGTTCTTCACTGGCACAGTGCCATTTGGAACAGGAGGTATAGGCAGTAAACGACCTGCTTCTAGCTGTGCTCACCTATGAGGGGAAACAATATGGGTAAATAGACCCCCCCCAGTGTACGTAATTGTGAACTTGAACTGAAAATGGTGTGTTATGTTTTACACACTTGGTTGTAAACTGCACCTGCTCAGGAGCAAATGCAACTCTGTTTAGTGCAATGCCATGAGAATGGCAGGCTTTGGGAAAAACAAGTGGGTTAGACCCAACCCAGCTAAATCCACCCACATATTTGAGTCACTGTCCTAGCAGTTACAGCTAACTCTCTAGAACTCAAATTAAATCTCTCCCATTCTGATTCTCTCGCATGGAGCCAGAGGCTTCTTTTTTTAAAAGCCATAATACACAGATTACTATTCAGTTTAATGACTAAACCAGAAATCTATCAAGTTAAATGTTGGTGTGTGGAGTGTGTAATTGGAAGGTAATATCTATAAACACTTCATTTTATCACACTGAACCTTATTATGTTTCAGGTATAAAATGGAGGGGATATAAAAAAAGAGTTAAGTACAAAAGAAAAAAGGGATGAAAGTGATAATTAAACACAACAGAAGGACAATGAATTAGCAAATGCTCTCACTGTACTGTCTTCATAACAAGAAGATAAGACGTTCATTTGAGTGAGGGGTTCATTTTGCAGACCAAATGATGTTAGGGATACTCAGTAACCTTTTTGCGCAATGGCGTTGAAACTGGCACTCGTACCAGACAGTACTGCACTGTGCCATTGCAGCTGGGTATGAACCCGAGTGCTAGCTTTTTGAAAACCTAACAAAGCTTCTTTTGGACTCTTTACATTTCAATTTAACTGAATTGAAGTACTGACACATTCCAGTTTATCTGCCATCCTTTCTGCCAATGCGGGAGCTTTAACAATAATGGTTATTGCATTTTCCCTGGGTAGTCGCTTAGAAAACATTAACATTTTCACTAATTTTGGTCTTTAATGTATCAACCAAATATATTAGAATCAAGAACTGCTTTAAAAAAAAAAAAAAACAAACAAAACCCACAGTGAAATTCTGTGTGTACTAAACATATAAAGAAACAACAATGCTAGAAAATTTCCCCTCTCCCTTAGCTATATCATAATGAATTTAATATACACAATTGAAAAATTGTTCCTTGAACATTTTTCCCAGGGTAGTAATAAAAAAAAAACCTAAGATGTTTTTAAATAAGCTGTGGAAAAGATACACATTAAGGACAAGATTGCAACAACCTTACTCACTCTGAATAGTAATGTTCATCATAACTGGTTGCACTGTAGTCAAAGGGACTGCCTACCAAAAAAAAGGCAGTTTTTATCTGAGGAAGAAGAATCTAGATTTAGGAAAGTAATAAGATTATGTGACTGAAAAAAAATACACAGATAAATACCATGGTGACATTTACTATTTTCTACAAATTGAATCATGAAAAGCTCTTTCTATAGGCAACCAAAAAATATTGTGACCAAAGCAGATATTTAGAGAAAAACATATATGCCGTATAATCATCAAAGACAATACAAACACTTTGTTTTGTTGCATCACAAAAGGAGCACCGAAGTATAACTACTAGGGGGGCAACCCAAAACACAGACACATGCTCTTAATCTTTTAGTCACAGCAGCCTTCACATGACATCTCCTACAAGCCAACTTGTCTTCATTTTTAAAAAGATGATATCTAAGGCATTGCTCAAACACGACTCCCTCTTGGACTACTCTGTGTTTGGTGCATTCCTTTCAGTAAGATGCAATAACCAGAAAGCTGATGCTGAGTACTGCCAACTCATTTCTTGCATGGCAGAGAGCTGTAATTCCTGACTGCAGGTGTAAATGCACCGTTCCCTGAAGTAGCTACCTGGCTGGTAGCGACTAGAGATAGTTTAACTATACCTGGCCCAGTAGATGCTTCCTACTTCCTCACTCTGGAGAAATTGAGCTAATCCTAGAAAGAGATCAGAAAACATTTTTTTCTTTTTATAATTTTTATAATTATTTTTACCTTTTAAAATGATCTAAAGTTTTCTAACACTTTGTGACTTGTTAGCAACTTCCTGTAACACCCTGGTGTTGAGAAACGCAGCCCTTGCTGATCTATGCTACAAACAGAAGAAGAACCAGCCTAATAAAATCTAGCTACTCACGCAACTTTATTGTCTTTCTGTCAAGATATTTTGCACCATTTGTTCGTAACAATCTCATGACATTGAAATTTTCATCAAGTTCCCTCTGGTTCCCTAATAACAGACTGAGAAGCCCCCCCTTGCAGCAAGCCCAAATGATATGCATATCAATGCCCAAACATCTATTAACAAGGACAGATTACTTTTCAGAAAGCCGTCTCTGTCTTATTAGCTGATCTCGGTTCCTGTAGCTTTGTTCTCAGGCATGCTGATTATCAGTCATTCAGATGGCTCTTATAGACCCACAGGCGTAGGCTCAGGATCCAATCAGTTCTTGTAATGTCATGTTATATGCTCAGATCAGTAGTGTTTATAGTCCTTTCCAATGTTTGTGCAACTAATGGCAGGGCTACCCCTGCTCTTAAATGTTCCCATTATGTCTCTTTAATAGATCAATGGCCATCCTTCAAAAAACCATGAACTTTTCCGACTGTAAAGAGGAGGTTGTTTCAAAGTCCAAATGTCTTTGATCCCTTCAGTACCTCACACAGAGGAGCTGATGGGTTCCTTTGCTCAAACTCATGGATTCGAAGTAGAGTGGCACACAGGGCGTTCTTGACTGTACACTAGAAATTCAGTGGAAAGAAATGCAGCGTACCAGCCCTACAAACTTATGCCCTCTTCAAGAGAAGGGGCCGGCTCAATCATTCAAATCCTGCTGAGCCTTGTTAAGCACCATCACAGTGTAATGTCGATGTGATTAAAAAAACCCCAAACCCTAGTGATTTCTACGTGATTATTTGCCAAATCATCTTCCAAACAATAATTCTGTTAGCACGATCCTGTCTTTGGTAAGTTTTGATTTCTCTGAACACCATTCCTGCAGCCAGCGAGATGAAGCAGGAAAATTTTCAATTGTGAAATTATAAGACATGAAGGGATTTTTTCTGTACCTGAGTAAACATCTCTTTCAGCAGTTTCTCCTTTTCTTGCTCAGAGCATTATAATTAGTGTCCCAACAAAGCTAACCTTATATCAGGTCTTTATGTATTTTTTTAATCGTTAAACTATAGTGTTTTTCCAGTCTCTTCATGAGTTGCCCTTCTCATTATTTCTGTATTTAAAGATCCAAACTGATATGCATGTTTTCCCCTGACCACGAACTTCCTCTCATGCAAAAAGTGAAAACAATGTTCCCCAGCTTTCAGAAGTGCTGAGAACTCTCTTTCTTAGCATAATAATTAGGACATTTCAGAATTGTGTTATAAAAATCCATCATCCTTGCAACTGCTCTCAAACTATAAGTAATAATATTTGTTTCCAGTCCAAAACGCTTCCTGAAAAAGGCACAAGAGTACTAGTAACAGTCAAACCCAAAACTGTTACCTTAATCTTTCAAAGGTGTTGTCTTGCACCCACCTATGCAGTGGTTTTGCAACATGGACAAATGCACACAGTCCATTTCTGTAACAAGGTCTACAAACTTCTTCATAACTAGTGTGTTTGAGAGTCTTCTTGTGCTGCCCAACCTCAGTCGTCTTTTTTTTTTTTTAATGTGAACTTGAAAGACCTTCTCGTGGATTGTTCCTTTCCCTGAAGCACTTTACACTTTGAGGATTAACTCCAGGTTAGAAAACTGTCTGTGATCAACAGTATGGCACTATGCTGGGCCACTGTTAGCAGTCCTTTTCCAAAACTGTAAAAATACCACGATCTGACAGGTTGCAACCAATGCTCTTTTTTTTTTTTCTTTTTTTTTTTTTAAATAACTGCAGCTTGTAAAAATAGTCAGAGAAACAAAGAGTTTAACATGTTCCCCATTTTAGACCAGTTAAGGCTTTTAGCAATTTGGATTCTCAGAGATTCCTGACCTTAAAACAGAATTTCATTATTCCATATATGGAACATATAATAGTTTCTGCTTTCCTGGACTCATTAAAGAAAGGTGGGGGAGTATATACTTCACCTTTTCAACAAAAAGGTGGCTTACTAAACAGTTAAGTTTAGGAGATAAGGAGGAAAGAGAAGGAAAGGAAGAAAGCCAGAATGGAAAAAAGTAAAGGAAGAAGGTAAGAAGGAAAAAAGAAAGAAGAAGGAAAACAAGAAAGAAAGAAAGAAAGCATGAAAGCATAAAAGATAAGGAAAGAAAGAAAGAAAGAAAGAAAGAAAGAAAGAAAGAAAGAAAGAAAGAAAGAAAGAAAGAAAGAAAGAAAGAGAAAGAAAGAAAGAAAGAAAGAAAGAAAGAGAAAGAAAGAAGGAAAGAAAGAAAGAAAGAAAGAAAGAAAGAAAGAAAGAAAGAAAGAAAGAAAGAAAGAAAGAAAGAAAAAGAAAGAAAGAAAGAAAGAAAGAAAGAAAGAAAGAAAGAAAGAAAGAAAGAAAGAAAGAAAGAAAGAAAGAAAGAAAGAAAGAAAGAAAGAAAGAAAGAAAGAAAGAAAGAAAGAAAAGGAAAGAAAGAAAGAAAGAAAGAGAAAGAAAGAAAATGAGAAAGACAGATGTTTCCATATCTCTGAAAGGGAAATGAATCCTAGTTAAGAGTAGGGTCAGGCTGTCTTTAATTGCACCATGAAAATAATTTGAAGAGGAGACTGCCTGTAAGAAGAATGCAAGAAGCCTGAAGGTAAGGAGATAAGTCAAGTTACTGAAGCAGAGACTTTACATAACTTTAGTGTAACTAGATGAAATTCATATTTTGTTTAATTTCTTTTTTTATGTCTTTTATAAAGAAACGCTTTTTTAATTTTTTTTTCCTTATTTCCTTAGTGTGGTTTGGTTTAAGCTAATTGGGTAATAATAAAACATTCTTCACTGAAAGGTGCAACAGAGGTATAAGTAAAAGCTCAGAGTGCACTGGCTCCTCAGCACATCTCGCACTGTAGCCAAAGGATAAGAGTGGCATCTCAATTGAATAATATGGGCTAGGAGAACAGTGGGTACCATGGTCACAAGTGCCTTCCAGTGACTGTGGCAGGGACTGGAGAATCTTCAGTATGCAGTAAGATACTCAGACATCCCACTGAACTTTGAAGATCCTAGAGGAGACTGTAATATGGTTTATCTTATCTGCTCAAATTTCCTTTAAAATACAAATTTTCAGGCAGACCATCCTCTATCTTTGCTCCTTCCACTTATGACCAATTGAATCGTTTTCTTTCATAGCTATTATTGGCTAGCTCATTAATAAAGCAGGACCTAAAACCTTCAGTTTCTGCACTTGTCCAATACTTGTTAAGCTTTCCAAGATGTTGCTACATATTCCTATCATTATCATTCAATATGAGAACTTAAATAAAGAAATACTGACAGAAGGAAATTTCTTGGACAGCCTCTGCTCCTCCAGTTTTTGCTGCTGTAAGATTTCTTTAAAACTATTAATGTTCAGGTCTGGCTGACTCTATATTTTAACAGCCCTTTTTGTGGATATATTTTCATCACTTACCAACGCTCAACTGTTATGTTTCCATTATTGCTACACTCCCTTGTTCCACAAATAGAATTTAACATGATCTGTCTACTCACTCAAAAAGCCAAAATCATTTTCTGTCACAGGGCTGTACTTCTAAGGTTTGTAGCTTAGCAAATTTCACAACTCAGAGTGACCTAATCTTATTTTCAATCAATTTCAAGTGCAATTCCAGTTCTATCTAGATATTTAAAACTGATTCACTGCAAATTGAGCCTGCTCCAGCAAGGTCTCAGTTTACAAAAAATAGATAACTTGCAAACAACTCAATCCTATGCAAATTCTTTGGGTGGTCCAAATGTAAAACCAAGTAGCTCTTTTTCCATGCAGATCTATGACTGTCTGTTAGCTATTTGACCAAAGTTTTCTCTGGAGAAAACCTTTTCTAAATGGCAGTTATTTTGCTGGCCACCTATTCTATCCGCCTGTTTTACTCTGGAAGTTTTTCAGTTGTGCTTCACTGACCAGCTAGAGAAAATGCTTACAGTGGGCCAGCATTTTCAAGAGATTTTTTTCTTAAAGAAAATACATCTCCAATCTCACTGGAACACCAAGTCAAACAAATTACCTCATGAAAATGCAGAACCCATCCAATAGGACAGATGAGACAAGGTGTAGAAGAGAGTTTTGCCTACAAAATCTTTCCAGTCTTGCTCTCAATCTAGCAACTGTCAGTGGGTTTCGTTGGTTGCAAAAAAGCTTACACACTTCATCTGAGGTTTTTATCCCTAGGAAAAGCTTCTTGACGACTGCCTTGAGTTTGGCAACCCATGTGTTCCCTCCTTAGGGATCACCCTATGTGTTTTCTTTCATTCCCCTCTTCCATAATACTGTACAGTAAAAGCTTCCCACCCAAGCCTACCCTGCCCTGTTGAGTGGCTCTTTGAGATGGTGCTGCCTCGCATGCTACCCTGGGATTTGCCTTGACCCATTCTCCCCCAGTCTGGACAAGGCAAACTGGCAAACTAGCCTTTCTGGCCACCCAGAGAAATTTCTTTGTCAAAGCACGAAATACATACCCAGTAAACGAATAAAGCAGATGCCATTAATCATACTGTTCCAGCAAAGACTTTATTGCATCTCTTCTTGCTCTTTTTTTTTTTTTTTTTTTTTGGGGGGGGGGAAACTATCAGATTGCCTTTAATTCCATTTGATCTCCATTTGGATAGTTTTTAGCTTCTTTTGCCCATTTTCAATTTCCCCCATTTGGATATTTTTTAGCTTCTTTTGCCCATTTTCGATTTCCCCAGGAATTTTCCCTGAATCACTTGCCCATTTTGGTTCAGCAGAACTTGCTTCCGGGTCTATTTTTTTAAAAGAAGTCCAATCAGGCACACTTTTGTTATCCCTTCTGTGAGCTAAATAGGTAGAAAAAATTCACAAAACATAAACTGTTTCCATTCAGAAAAGAAACTGATGGTAGAATCAGTCACTTCTTTGGTGTAAACTTATTTTTTTTTCTTATAAAGGATGTGCAAAGTCTTCCTCCCTAAGGTTTGAAAGTTGGAACTATTAGCATTCAGTATAAACGCTCTCTTTCTTCAGCTTTTCCTCAATGGCAGATACATTATCAGGGGGTTTTATGTCATGTTTTGTTACTTCCTTCTTTTATGCTCTTGGGGATTTTCTCTCTCTAAGGGTGCAATTCAGTGACAGGTAAGAGACAGTTCCTGCTACAGGAGGTGGCTGTGGTCATCCAGCCCTTCTCCTTGGCTTCTGCCTGCATACCCAACTGTGCAGCTTACGTCCCTCTTTTGCCATGTCTGTGGCTCTTCCTGGAAGTGCCCTCTTGGCTGATTTCAGCCTCTAAAAGAGCTGAAAACTATTCTCCTCTTTATCATGTTAGTTTTCTGTTAATTTATCAAACAATCTGTTCAGCGTGTCTGGTAAGTGCTAGAGTGGATGCAGAGTGGGACCACAGGGATGGGGCTAGGAGGAGTAGAACCATCCCCCTTTGGATATTACATTCGCCATTTTGTTGATCTGTACCTGTACACATGCAGCTTTTCACTAGAACAATATCCACAATCTCTATACCTACTTTATTTACATTTCTGTGAGATAACCTCACATTCGTGTCCATTCTGGGTGCTGACATGCAGGTATGTTTGAGCTGTGGGCTCCTTCTGTTTTACTATGGGGAGGTAATTATGAGGGATCGTAAAAGGCCCTTAAAATTAAAACTCTTTTAAATGAAGGGCAAAGACTTCACTCACACACCTCATTCAGTGCACGTTAACCTATCCAAGATTTGCTGTGCTCCAATTGATGAGGCCAATAGTAGGCATATGTTATCTTTGTTGATAACAACCCACCACCACCACCACCAACAACAAAGGCATTAAAAAGATTAAAACAGTTCCCAAAAAAAAGCATGGAAATAAATATACAATGCCAAAAAATGGAAAACAGTGAAGACACAAAGTGGTATTTGGTGGCAATATAAAGGATGATTTGCAGAATTCTCTACTCGGCCACAATATGAGATATAGTGCCTTTCCCATTTACTTCCACTGGGAATATTTTATCTCTGACCATGTTTTATAACCTATTCTGGTTTTGGATGTGGTTCCCTTGTCTTTTATTCATTTTTGGATCATATTACTCCCTCCTTGTTGTTGTTATTTTCTTTGAATGCTATTGTTTTTCTTCTGCCAGCTTTAGCTCTTGCTTGATGCTAAAATTTCACTGTTTGGTTCTTTCTATTTAGCAATAAAATACAGCATTTAGCTAATGTGTTTGTGCCAGACATAGGTGGAGGAAGCTAGCTGCAGGCTGCTTTTTTGTTCCCTGAACTCCCGACAAACCGAGGGCTCATCTGTGTGCTTTTGAGCTGTGTGGTGTTATGCCATTATGCATAAAACGATACACAAATAGAATTTTGGCACAGTGTTTCATCCATTGCTTATACTGTGTCTGGTTCTTTTTAATATTTTTACTGATTTACCTTGTCATGAACAGGATAACACTATAAAAATAAAGTAGATCTCAATAACTAGAAAGCCAACATTTGTCTCGGGTTTTTGTTGTTTTATATTCTGTATTTTGTTTTCCTCATTTTTTGCCTCTTAAAAGCAGGTAGAATAGTTGGACTTGTTGCTAGCATTGCTTTCTTCTCCTTTAATAGGTGATATCTTTCATGACATAGATTTAGCAACTGAGGCACCATGTTAGGAATACAGTCAAACATAGAAGGAATACAAGTTCCCTATAGACAGAGAGAAACAGGTGGATTTAAAAGGTGATTCAACCCATTTACAATTACTCTTGTCCAGAGAGATATTTACTTCTCTTAATTCGATTTTCAGGGAGATTTGAACAACTACACTCTCAGTTAGGCACTTCTTTTAAAGTTAGCTGGGTCAACCTGTATTTAAGCACTGTTAGAGACAAAATGCATCTTCGCTTGTTCCTTTGCTAATCAAAGTAAAACTCTGATTTTACAATTATGTGTTCAAATCTGGTCCAATGATGGTCTGTTCTGCAAAGAAAGAAACTTCTTTACTGTCTCCTACAAGAAAAATCCTTTCTTAACATACGGAAGCTGAAGTTTCCTTCGTAATAGTCACATGTCAGGTAGCTTCTGTTCCATATCAGGAGCATGCCATTCCATTTTCTGTTAATTTAATTAGTTTCCATTATGTACAGAGTTTTAGCAATTCTGAATTTGTTTTAACTTCTACAGACTGATTGATACTTACATATTTGGCAGAATATTTTGGCAGAATATTATCCAAGTAACATACTCAACTCTTTGGAACACTATTCATGTAGCACTAACTTGAAAAATTTTCCATCTGTGGATTTCAAAGTATTTCCTAAATATTAGTTAATTATGTCTCTTTATACCTCTGTGAAAAGTTATTCCCATTTTACAGCTAAGGAAACTCAGGCACAGATCATTACAAAAAACTTAAAGACACATATTCAAGTATTCTGACTTTTAAAATATGCAACTTAGAAATAATGGAATTTTATTTTTTTCCTCTCCATTAAGCAAGAAAGCAGCAAGTGATAGCAACTCAATGAAAATAAATTGAACTATTCCAATATATTTTATTTACTGTCTCTGTCTGATGTTAGAATAATTTTTATCTTATTATCTGGCTCTTACTACTGGAAACAGAACCCCTTGGCAAATGGTGTCTTAAAAAATATCTGAAGTTATAAAGTTTTCCATCACTCCTTCTAGGCAGTCTTAATGATCTGTCATATAATTACCCTAGAAAAGTAAGAGCTGAGTACTAGTCGATATCAGTAGGCAGATGGAAGCCCAAGTGGGAAAACAGAGGAAGAGGTTGCTGTCCGACACATAGTTTGTTTTTTCTTTAAATTAGAAGTATATTTTCTGAATGTTTGACTGATTTATCTTCCTTTTAAATGCACAAAAGGACATTATCCTGAAAGTTTTAACACTTTTTTTCCACAGGGAGTTTTAGTAATATGATGAGAAGAACACATTGGCTATGTGACACTTTGAACTATGCTGGTGCAGACTAAAGGCGCAGTTACTTTAATCTAAGCTAAATTGACTTTGCTGATGAGAAAGTCATCCTTCCCTCACTCCAACTCTCTTCCTTGTGCATACACATGGATTCAGGCACCTCTGGGAACTGACAGTGCTGGAGCCAACAACAAACTCCTGTGCGGTGCCAGCTCTCTGCCAGAGTAGCTCCCTGATTTGGTAACGGTCTTGCAAACACTAGTACCTGTAAAAGCAAAGTGGTGGAAATTGTGGTGCAGGCAGGGGAGGACAGACACCACTTTTGGAGGAGAAAGGCTAACTGTCATTTTCTCATTAAATATCTTAAAGAAGAAAGCGTTCACGATTCAGTCTAATACTTGCACAAAGCGAACTTCGTATTTAAGCATCCAGAGTACACATATTCAGCATAAATTGGGCCACACTATCTGCTTCGCTGGGTGGGGATAACTGTATGTAATCCTCTGGCTCAGAAGCTGGTATCATCTGAAACAGCTCAGCTGTGAACATTGTTGCTCTAGACTCAGGATTTCATAAAGACTCTGGTCAAATGCCCTTCTAAGTTCAGTGACTAGGTCAAATGAGCCTATACGTAAAGTACAGAAGGAAAGACCCTTTCCGACCTCGTATCGCAGAAAGCTGTCTAGGATTTTGAGCATTGGTTTGAATCCACAGATGGATATTGGTACAGGTCACAACCCTAACAGCAGCCACCTTCTTGATGATGATGTTCCTTGAGGAGCATCTGCTCCTCAAAAGCTATATAGAATTTTGCTAATTCCTGTGATTTCAACTGTATCCTAGTATTGCACGTAATGCTCTGGCACCTGTCTTACTTTCTTTTTAAATGTGTCAAAGATGTTCCATACTTTCTAGAAACTGCAACAAGTCCCTAAATATGTATAGACATTAAATGACATCTTTAAAAATATAGATAAGACATTGTGAATTTCAAGAATAATGCATTCCCTCTTATGTCAGAGGTGACAAGAAAAAATAATTCTCGAAGGGGAATCTAAAGGATGAAATTATCAGAAAGGATTTTTTCAAGGGGAAGAAAGATAAGTTTCTCAGTGAATAACTGTATGGTAACTATTCTAGCACTAACATAAAAGATTGGATTTCTTAAGGAATAATTCATAGAAGTAGTTTCTCCTCTGAATATGGAGTAAAGAACCAATTCTTTCACGAATTAATTCAATTTTGTACAACCTTTTGCAGCAAGGTAATATCACTGTTGTTATCTTCCTTGCCCTTTATCTCATTTATTACCCCTCTTCAAAACAAGTGCTGAGCAGATACTGCTGTTTTACAGCATTTTACATTCAAACTTAGCACAGATGGAAATGAGTTTAAAAGCTTCAAGGCAGTGGGGTATTATTTTCACAGCATCTAAGGGTCTGTCTTCATTAGAGAAATTTGCATATGAAAATATCTAACAAATTCAGTTGCCTTAGTGCAAACCCCAATTTATAACAGGTTAGCAAGCATATATTATGAACTAGTACTGTTCCAAGTAAAATAGGGTGACTTTATGTAATGCAGCCGACATTACAAAAACATTGCAAGCCAGCTCTCCCCCACTTTAAACTATTGTAACTCTGCTGTACTTTCATTACAGTTGTAATAAAAGTCCTAATATGTATAGATCTTAGTGCAGTTACAGGTTTTTTTGACAACACATAGCAAGTCAGACTAGGGCTGTTCAGAGCAGACATTGAATGAGATTCACTTCACCTAACTTTAGTGCCTAAAACTAATCAATAGAAAGAAATGGTCACTTTCTGGTCAAATCTGTCCTAAATGCTTAATTTAGGATAAAATTAATTACTTTTTGGATCTTCCTGGGTTTTCATAGTAACAATCAAAGAAGTTTGAGGTAGACAGTTTCTATAATGGATGACTACCTCTTAGAAATCTAGTTTAGCCTGATGAATCCCAACCTATGCTGCCACCTCTGATTTACAGTTAAATTTTAAATAATCCATATTTTTATAATCACTGATTAACACTTTGGCATAATAATTCCCTGATCTAATCTCTCTAAGCAATATAAGTGCCAAAGATGGTGGTGGCAAAGACAGTTTTGTTACACAGCTCACTAATTCCAGAGACAAAAAAAGGTGACGAGGTCTCTGTACTGACAGGAGAAGCCTGAGACTTGCAAGTTATCCTATAGGTCTGATCTAGCAGCTGGAGATCACCAAAGCACATCAGGTTTCCAAATACCTTTCCCTTAGCCTACGAACAAAGAAAGGCTGTATAGTAAGGGCTGCACCACACCTGGGTATTTGCACCACCTTTAGTCCTGAAGAAAGCAGTCTCTTGAGTCACAGGAAGAAGAAATGAGACAGTGGGAAGAACAGGCATCTGGTAGTTACATGTCTCTATTCTAGACCAGGGGTTGGACATTTCCTTTATCTTAGACCTTTTCACCCTCAGACTTGCTCTCCAATAAATTTATACCATGAGAAACATCCTCCAGATGTATGCTACAGCACAGAGGCCATGTGTATGACATACCTGTACTATTACAGCCTTGTAGGTTCATACAAAGGGCTTCATTGCTCTGCCTTAAATGCACATCTTTCTGCACCATCAAGGGCAAGATTTTATTAAGGGGTACTTTGATGTTTACTTCCTACTAGCAGCAGCAAGAGCATAGCATTAACTCCTAATGGCAAGTATGGTATTGCTAATGCATTACAATAGATTTTTAAGGAGTTCAAGAAAGCAGAAGTACTGCATGAAGCATATTCAGATTGCTGACCAAACACCAACACCTTCTGCAGAAGATGCACCGCTGCAGCAATGTCACACCCTGCCTTTTTCCACAGCACATCAAGGGTTTCACCACAGAGCTCAGCTCCAGTGTTGCTTGCACTTTCAGTACATTGTAGCTGGACACCACAAACAGGTTCCAGAGTCTGAGTACACCACAGTAACTCATTATATTCAACAGTTTCCGAAACTGCTACCATTCAAAGGGGGGGTTGCATTCTAGCTAGCTGAGAGGGACCCTGGAGTTCTGCCTTTTTCCCTTCCTCCTGCACTAACTTCCCTGCTTCACCAGTGTTTTGTCCACAGAAAGATGTATAGCTCTCCCTATGCTATTAATGCTTTACCCTGAACAGCTCAGCTCCTCCACTAGTCTTTTAAGCTTCAGGTTTTTATCTCAAAGAAACCAGCTAGCAAACTCCTCTATTGCACTCTTAACTCTCATATATCTGCAGCCTTTATCTGTTTGCTACATTTTTTCAGCTAGCATTTTTTTTATTTTTTTCCTTGCTTGAGTCATCTTAAAATCTGTAGAGTCAACAGTCAGGTCCTCTTCATCCTTTGCCATCTCAAAGGGCATGCCCACAGCTTTTCCACTATCGGTATCCAGCAATGCCCAGCTGTCTTGATATGTGCCTTCCCTTTCTGTATTTGTTAGCCTCAGGTACCACCCATTCCTTCTAATCAGATCCAAAAGTCAAACAATACCAGTTCAACACCAGGTTTTTAGACACATACTTCTCAAGAGGGCAGACATACAGTGATGAGAAATCTAGCCCTAAACCCACACAATTTTCCTGTGGCAAAGTATATGACTAACTTACATAAAGTCATTGCCATAAAAGTGCCATTTCAGCCACCTTTCCCTGCCCCCTCCCATTCTTTCTTATGGCCATACTTCATAGCTGGTTGACCTCCCCAGCTGCAGAGCTTATCCTCAGTGTCCTCATGATCACGCCACCAGATCACCTCTTCACTTAACAAAAGTGAGGGAAAAACATTTCTTTTGAGTAATTCCTCAGGAATCCGTACCAGAAGTTTCAGGGGAAGATAAACGATGAATAAACCTTCTGGGCTGATTTACTGCTCTGTCAGATTCTACTGAAAAGAGTAAAGGTGAAAATCTTCCAATAATGTATCAGTATTTATTTTTCTTTTTATAGAGAAAAAAATCAAACTCATGTATAGAAAAAAGGATATCTCAAGTAGGTTAGTATAGTTGAATTCAAATAGTGTCTCAGTTCATTTATTTTTCAGTAGGTGCACACAGTATTTTCTAAAAGCATACATATAAATATATAAGCTCCAGATTTCTATATGCTGATGCATTGCTATCATGAAACCCCTGAGTTTCTATTTAATGTTTTCAAGACAATAAAGTCTATCTTTTTATTATAGTATGCTAGAACAGAAAAAGAATAGACAGGATTAAAATGTATGGACAAGGGGAAAATACAATATTACTATTTTTGACTGAGATGCCTGGAAACATGTCTCTTTTAATGCCTTGCTTATATCAACTGGTGTAATAAAGATACTACCTCTCCTGACACATTAGTTCTTGCTATATTCTTTAATCACCACATCTACAACAACATTGCTACCTCTAATATAGTGTACATGATTTTCCATATCAGTATTAATCACAGTTTTGGAACATTATTTTTGCTACATTGTATTTTAATCACTGATCAAAACAGAAAACTTAATGAGTCAATTGGGAATTTTGAAGTATTGATATGGAAATGTAAAAGTCCCATTTCTTACAGTAATGTACGTGAAAAATACTAATATATTTATACTTATACAGGTTACCTTGATATAAAAGTCCATGTGACCATTGGTTAGAGGTAAATATTTAAGTATTGCATGTACTATAACTGATGGTTTTATTTAACTAATTTACTTCTTCCAGTTTTATACCTATTTTCTTTATTATTTACTGTGTTACACTTATCAACGCTCAAAAAAAAAATCAAGCAAAAAGAAAGAGTAATTTCACTTTAAATACCTTCTGGAGACTGTCAAATTCAATGTTTAAAAGTACTGCAAACAGATTGACAATATTTCTTGCAATATATTGCCATCTAGAGGAAAAAATGTATGTTGCTGCAAAATAAATATGAAGGTTTAGGTGTTATTTATAATTCCTGTGTTTTACTGTGAAAAACATACATTGTGTTTTCTAGGCAAAGTGATGTGCCATGTTCACAAAATCGGCTGGACAAAACATGCAATAATGCATATGCGTGCATATGTTGAATACTGTATGTGACCCAACCATATATATATATCAGCCAAACAAATGTTATTGGAATTTTCAGTCTGTTGCAACAAATAAAAGAAAAGGGTTTCTAAATAATTCACTTTGTGCATCCAAAACCTGTAACAGTATTTCTAATTAAGGCTAAGTAGCACTCTTTTCAGATAGTGGCACCAAAAATACTGAACTTACTGATTAGATGAATGGAAATTAGTGAGATGTACTGCAAGATATAGCTGGAAATAAATGGGATATACAAGCCTAATACAAATAACTGAAGGTATTAGGTATTTCTGACTTTCATGTAACGTATAATAGAAATATACAGTATATAGTACTGAAGCAGTTTACACACTGAATTCATTTGGACTATCAAGGCCTCAAAACTAAATTATGTATTTAAGTACTTTGCTGAATTGGGACCTCTATTTTCAATTGTTGTTCTTGATCATAAATGTGACTACCTTAAGTATATTTAGATATGAACTAATGGTAAAAGAATTATTCTGTATCATTTACAATTCCTTTATATTAAGGTTTCTAGTTCTTGTTTTAAATGATTGAAAAATATGTTCAAGTATAACAGAGCATGTTAGGAAAATAGCAAATTGAGTGTAAAAACCCCTGAACCCGTATGAGTTCAATTATTGCAACCTAACTTACATGGAGCAAACTCCACTGCAAGTACTCTTTATCTTAGATTCCTAAAGTGCAGTTTAATACAGGCTGACCTCTATGTGCAAAGCAGTGATCTTACTTTTTCTAAAACATGGCAAAAAATACAAGTATTAACTATCTCACAGAAGCAAGAATTTGAATTGCTTCTATATAAATAAAAAAAAAAATGTAGACACTAGCATTTAACCTCAAGAGGTTCCACAAGGGAAAGTGCAAAGCCCGGCACCTGGGGAGGAACAACCCCAGGCACCAGCACAGGCTGGGGGCCACCCAGCTGGAAAGCAGCTTGGCAGAAAAGGACGTGGGGGTCCTGGTGGGACACCAAGTTGAATATGAGCCAGCAATGCGGCCTTGTGGCAAAGAGGGTTAATGGTATCCTGGGCCGCATTAGGGGGAGTGTTGCCAGCAGGTCGAGGGAGGGGATCCTTCCCCTCTGCTCAGCACGGGTGAGGCCACACCTGGAGTGCTGTGTCCAGTTCTGGGCTCCCCAGTACAAGAGAGACATGGACATACTGGACCAAGTCCAGCAAAGGGCCATGAAACTGATGATGAAGGGACTGGCGCATCTCTCCTACGAAGGAAGGCTGAGAGAGCTGAGACTGTTCAGCCTGGAGAAGAGAAGGCTCAGGGGGATCTCATCAATGTGTACAAATACCTGAAGGGAGGGTGCAAAGAGGACACAGCCAGGCTCTGCTCAGTGGTGCCCAGTGACAGGACCAGAGGCAACGGGCACAACCTGAAACACAGGAGGTTCCCTCTGAACATCAGGAAACACTTTGTCACTGTGAGGGTGACCGAGCACTGGCACAGGTTGCCCAAAGAGGTTGTAGAGTCTCCCTCCTTGGAGATATTCAAAAGCTGTCTGGACACAGTCCTGGGCAACCTCTTCCAGGCGATCCTGCTCGAACAGGGGTGTTGCACAAGATGACCTTCAGGGGTCCCTTCCAACCTCAACCATTCTGTGATTCTGTGATATGAATACACATAGTTGGTATACTGCCACTTCAAGAAGGGAAAAATATACATATTGATAACCACTGCAGATAGTGGGGGAAACCTCAGCCTCCACTGCTTTTTATTACTGTCTTAGTATCTCTCTCAGAGAAGATGGAGAACTCACTAATTTTCACTTCTGGTTTCCTTCTGAGACATACCTTATAAATTTATTAAATACTTTTTCACTGAGGCAAAGCAATACAAGCATATAATTTTATATTTTGTCAGGAAATAAAGCAAATCATGCATTCACAGCAAGGAGTTTTGGCAGAGGTCATTTTGCTCCTGAAAAACACAAAGTGATAAGAACTGATGTCTTTTATGTGTTGCTTCCCTGCATTTGAAGCTATTTGACTTCCAAAATTAAAAACCAGGCCACAAAGAAGTGCGGATCTGGGTAGTTTACCAAGAGACTAACTGAATGGTTTTTCAATTAAAACACTTAGACTTTATTAAAATAAAGGAAAAGAAAAGCTTTCCTTTGTTGACATGAGTATTGCATTTGGATGGCCTCTGGAAATTAAATTATTCCAGTTATATTTTGTTCACTTTTCCTAAAGCTATTCTTTTTATAAGAAAATCAGTAGTAACTTAGGTAATGATATAACAATAATACCTGTAACAGAGACTTCATGAAGTTTGTCAGCATCTGTAGTAAATATTAATGTTAGGAATAGAAAAGAATTTAATCATAAAGATCTAAATGTATTCTGTTTTCACTTTTTAATTAAAAGTCAGGTAAAATCAAGTCTTATGTTTAATTGTCTAAAAATATCTCAAAAAATGACATTTAATGGGAGTTTTCAGTGAACAAAAATTTGTAGCTAGTAGTATAGCTAGCTGGAAAAGCAGGGGGGGAGAAAAAAATTAAAGCAAATAGTCTAAATTTTTACTGATTTCTTGTATTATTACTAAATTAAGTAAGTAATAAAGTAATTAAGTTTAAGACAGAAGACAGTAAATAATATACTTCAAGAAAATATCATAAAGAAGAAGACATGAAACTGGAAAACTGTTTTTTAGACAATATGCAGAGACTTACTGGCTGGTGATTAATACGTATTTTAATACAAACAGGCAGTCTATGAGACTAACAAAAGGCACAATTGATCTGAAATAGTTTATTCTAATTGTTAGATTTTGTGTATATTTAGATATATTAGATACAGCTTCTGTTACAGTTCTATGGACATGAACAAACACAGCACCCACCTAAACAAGAGGACAAGAAAGTACACTTTTATAAATTGTTGGTATTGGTTTGTTATCTTGCCTACATGTGCTTTGGCATTGCCAGGAGCTAGCTTAAACATGCCCTGACAGCAGTTTTGAAAATGATGGATTTGCCACATTTTGTGATTCTTTATGATTTTCCATGATACTGTTGCCTTGTTTAGAAAATATATATTGTATGCACATTTTATTTATTCCTGTATTGTTATTACCATATAGAACTTACAGCTGTATCTAAAGTGAAGGAAAGTGCACTTATGATCACAGAATCACAGAATCACAGAATCACACAGGTTGGAAAAGACCGTTAAGATCATCGAGTCCAACTGTAAACCTAACACTACCAAGACCACCACTACACCATGTCCCTAAGCACCTCATCCAAACATCCTTTAAATACCTCCAGGGATGGCGACCCAACCACTTCCCTGGGCAGCCTGTTCCAATGCTTGATAACCCTCTCGGTGAAGAAAAATTTCCTAATATCCAGTCTAAACCTCCTGGCACAACTTGAGGCCATTTCCTCTTGTCCTATCACTTGTTACCTGGGAGAAGAGACCGACCCCCACCTCGCTACAACCTCCTTTCAGGTAGTTGTAGAGAGCGATAAGGTCTCCCCTCAGCCTCCTTTTCTCCAGGCTAAACAACCCCAGTTCCCTCAGCCACTCCTCATAAGGCTTGGGCTCCAGACCCTTCACCAGCTTCGTTGCCCTTCTCTGGACATGCTCCAGCACCTCAATGTCTCTCTTGTAGTGAGGGGCCCAAAACTGAACACAGGATTCGAGGTGCGGCCTCACCAGTGCCGAGTACAGGGGCACGATCACTTCCCTACTCCTGCTGGCCACACTATTCCTGATACAAGCCAGGATGCCATTGGCTTTCTTGGCCACCTGGGCACACTGCTGGCTCATATTCAGTGGCTGTCGACCAACATCCCCAGGTCCTTCTCTGCCAGGCAGCTTTCCAGCCACTCTTCCCCAAGCCTGTAGCGTTGCATGGGGTTGCTGTGGCCCAAGTGCAGGACCTTGCACTTGGCCTTGTTAAACCTCATACAATTGACCTCGGCCCATCCATCCAGCCTGTCCAGGTCCCTCTGCAGAGCCTTCCTACCCTCCAGCAGATCAACACTCCCACACAACTTGGTGTCATCTGCAAACTTACTGAGGGCGCACTCGATCCCTTCGTCCAGATCATTGATAAAGATATTAAACAGAACTGGCCCCAACACAGAGCCCTGGGGAATACCACTTGTGACCGGCCGCCAACCGGAGTAAACTCCATTCACCACCACTCTTTGGGCCCGGCCATCCAGCCAGTTCTTCACCCAGCGAAGAGTACACCCGTCTAAGCCATGACAGCAAATGTGCTATGCAGTCCTGATCCTCCACCCTCCAGACCAGGATGCCTGCTGGAAAGGACTTCCAACCATGCAGGGTTTTTAGGGGCATACGGAAGGATGTGAGGAAGTTAGGGGTGATGTACGATCAGCTCTTACTGTTCATGCCATCAATTCACTGAGACTTGTTAAAAACAACACAGGATTTGTTTTGATTGCTGTAATTTGTACACATGAAGAGAAACATGAAGAAAATACGTGGTTTACATTCCAATACTGAGTGAATCTATGATCAAAGACTGGCTAGTCTTGGTAATATCCATAAATTTAATACCACTGGTGTTCCATAAAAACCAAACCACAGCTATTAAAAGCATCACTTTGCCAAGTTTAAGTAATCGTTGCTTACAGAGCATATTCTGATAGTCAAAACCAAGTTTTCAGAAGTGACTTTTGGCTGTAGTGACGTGGCTGTTCAATACTAAAACTGAGATGCTGTGACAGGATCTAACTAGAACTGGTAGAGAATTAATAGATAGAGAATTAATTCTGAAAATCATGCCTACAGGCAAACAACCAAACATATGGAAAAAGATGAGGATAAGCACAGGGTTTGTGAAAAACTGGTACACAGACAACTTGTACATTCCTGAAAGCAAAGATGTATATAGGTATATAGCGTGTGACTGAAACACGCTGAGAATAAGTGCAATGTAAGTTCCTTCACATGTTCAAACCTCATCTGTAAACCTGTATCATTACACAAGGTCTTCAAAGGCACCTCTTACTCCCTCCTCTGTTATTTTAGTGATTTGAAAGAATAAGAGAGCTAGCATGCTTTATATATATAAAAATAAGCAAACTCATTATAGTCCATATATTTCTTCTTTTATCATACCAAATCTAGATTAGCATAGAGATAATGTTTTGTTTTGTTTTTTTAATTCAATGCAAAATATAACAGTAATTAGCCATTTGACAATGAATAACTGGCTACCATATAGGGTGCCAGTGAAAGAAGTGACAGCCAAGAACTACAAATATTTTTCTAACGAAAACTTTCTTCCCAAGATTCCCAAGTAACTCATGAGGTCTTATACCTTCATAGTCCTGTATGTCACTACAAGCAATCTTCTTGCTGTCCCTGAATAATTTTCCTCAAAGTGCTTCATGGCAACCTGTATTTTGTTCTTTGGCTTCTTTTCTGTACCCTTCTCATGTTTCGTTTGCCACCTTCTCTTTGCACTGTCACTCTTCCTCTGGGACTATTTTTGCTGTAAAATGCTACCTGCACTGCTGCCCTCACTGTGCATCTGTAATTAGGAACAGCCTGCTTCAAACTTATTTGAAACAACTGACTGTAATAGCCATTTTTCATAGTATAAAACCAATTTCCTTCCCCTTTGAAGCAGGAAAAAAAGTGCCAGTCTTATCTTAAACCTTGTTTCAGTTCAACTGAAGCCACTGCAAAAGTATCTCCTCCAGTAAAGGCACACAGGAGACATCCTGCCACTTCTTTTGTTACTACAATCAAGTTTAAAACAAAACAAAACAAAAACCTCAAAGCCTACATAAAACCATGTCACTCATTTCCCATTTTCCAGCTATATTTTACTATTTTGCCACCTGTTATCATTATAAGCATGAGTATTGATCGCTTCAGAAAAAATCCTCTGAATTTCATAGTCAACATGAAAAGACAAAATAGAAATACCTTCTAGATAGACAAATATATTTAAAATTACTGCTTATATTTTATTGGTGTTTTATTTAGTACTATGTTATTTTAATTGCAGTTTTTAAATGACCAATGAAGAGCTGGTTTCAGTACTAGAACTGAGCTCATCCTTATCGTTGCTTCCAAGTTAACTGACATTTGTGTGCACCATGAGAAGAACTGCAGGTGACAGAGGTCATCTTGAGTGAAAGAGAACATGAGACTAAATTACCTGTCTCTAATAGTCACATATAAAAAAACATGTCCATGACAGGGATGAAAGAAAAAAAAAAAACCAGATTAAAAGAGACCATACCAGAAATGTCAGTTACCAACTTACTTTCAATGAAGTTTTAACACTTCATGGAAGCTCTTCAGTCCTTAAGGAAAATCTAATTTGCCACTTGTAACAGTTTAACTTAATCAAACCTTCTTTGTCCATAGCTACAGTATCTGGCCCTATTTTCAAGGAAAACTCAGTAAATAGTACAGTAAATTAAATAATTAATATTCCTTTTAGTGTTAAGGTAGCCAAGAACACTGAAGAATACTAGCCTGTAAATTTTGTAGAAACTTAACCTTAGTACAAAAGCTATCCTAGATTGTTATCCAGCACCCAGATTCCCTTTGCTGGGCAAATGTCAGTGACCAGGCTTCAGTAGCTTCTGTCCTTATTCCTTTTTGGTCAAGGTTGGAGTCAGGACATACCAGAAGGAACTGCTTGTGTTGTACACTGCAGGTGTGGAGAGACACAGTCCTTCATGATCACGGTTCTGGGTGTCTGAGCAATTTGTACAAATATATGTGAGGAAATGAAGAAGTGTTCTGGTATTCATTTTTTTGTTTGGTTTTGTTTGTTTGTTTCACATAGATCCCAGAATATATGCTTCTTTATGCCAAAACTCTGAAGTTTTGAGAGTATTAATATTTTACACATTCCTACATACATGCATAGCATGCACAGCTCAGAGCGAGCATGCAATCTTAAAAAAAATTAAACCTACCTAGTAAATAGAGTGGAGGCTATAGATCTTTCTTGTCCTATACACTTCCTGTATATTCTTCAAAAACACTTTTTGCCTGAGAGAAATGAGCAAAATCAAAACCAAGCTTTAAACTTAAGGAGTGTTATAGTTTGGACATAGCTGCCATCCTTTAAGGCAGCCGCAGTAGCAGTTACCCTTCCTAATGGAACTGGGAAATGATAAGGATCCCAATCTTAAATATAACATATTTGCTGGTTTGGAAAAAAATCTACTTTCCTAATAGTTTATGTCATTCCTAAGATGAGTGACACTAAACTTTTCCAAATTTTAATTTTACTGAAAATAGGGGAGAGAAAAAGGAGAAGAAGAGCTGTTTCTGAAGTGAAACACTAATGTCCATGGTCCCTGGAGAGTCGGCATGGTTCTGCTGTCCCGGGGCCACAGGAAAACTGGGATTGCGCCAAAAAGATCATTTTGTAGGGCTCCTCAACTGCTGTTTCTTCAATTCTGAGTCAAACTTAAAAGTCCTGTTACTCAGGATCCCAAATCAGGCCAGGTCTAAATATTTGAGAAGCTATTTCAAAAAATTGCCAAAGAGCTAAAGAAGCCAAGTTTTAACTGTTAGATACGCTGAAAAAAAATGTTCCAAATGGCAAGACATCTGTCATGCAACTACTTATCAAAGCAGGTCAAATTTACTTTTATCTTGAGTATATTCAAATCAAGAGGTAGAACCCACCCCTTTTTTTCTTCTCGTTTCCTGTTATTGTTGCTGCAGCTGTATATTTCTTCTTCCATTTCACTTTGTGCTTTCAATAAAGAGCTAAGTTGTGACTCTTGGCTTGAAAATGTTAAAATTGTGAATGTTGGTTTTGAATTACTTTACTACCTGAAGATCATTATCAAAGTGACTGTTTCTTCTTAAGAAAGGAGGTAAGAATATATCTGTTCTACCTACATCATGTTCAGATTCTTGAAGTTCCAGGAATCTCTCTTGGATTTGACAAATTGAATTTGGACTGATTGATGGAAAAATAAGCTGATGATAAAATACTTGTTTCTCCTCAAAATATTTAAAACCTCTTTCCTCAAAGTTTTCAGTTTATTACTAGAGCAAGTTAAAGCTTCCTTCTCTTGAGGATTTTTTCTGATCTTACTGTAGAACCACGAAAATGTGGGTAGGTTGCTAATATCCATAGGAGATTGCTCTCATTTCCACTGCATTTTACTGACAATTTTTCTGGAAGATAAAAAAGTTAGCTTTAAAGCAAAAAAAACATGCACACGTAATTTGTCTTGCTACACAGTTTTTCAAGGAAAATGGTTACTTTTCCTTCTAGACTGTTCTTTTCTAACATAATCTAGATAATTTCAACATTCTTCAGTTTACAATACAGATGACTAAAATGGCCAACAACTGAGAAACGTTATTTTCTTCTTTCACAGCAAAATTGAAAATACATCTCTCAGTTGCCACAGTTATAGCATGCATCTGCAAGCACACACCCATGCACAAATACACATGTACATTATACAAGTGAGAACATTTTTCACATTAAAAAATGAATCATTGGAGGAAAAGATTTCTTTGTTACACTTTTTCGGTTTGGGGTTTTTTTTGGTTTGGTTTGGTTTCAGTTGGGGTTTTTTTGCTTTAATATCTTCTTTGAATATCATCATACCTGGAGCTCTTTGTTTACTGTTCTCAAATTAAGTAGAAGTCATTTGCTGTGGAATAAAATATTCCAGGTTTGTGTCTGGTTGAAAATAATTTCAAAAGGAAATTAGTAGCACTTTTTAGGGAAAAAGTATTACTATGTATTTCCTCAGTGATCAGGAATGTGGGATTTGGAAAACCAGTAACATTTGGAGTCTAGAGTAAAAAACATACCGCCTCCTGTTTGGTTACAGCTGAGCACTCAAAATATTTTTTTTTCTCATTCCTTTAACTTCTGTGACTTTGTTTCCCTTCCAGATTATTCATCTAAGGGGAAAAATACAACTCTTCTTAAGTATAATTACAGCTTGGTCTCCTACTTCAAATGCTATCAGGCATAATATGGCTTCCCCTAAACAAGACAAACCCATTGAAATCACCATCCCTCTTGTCATTTAACATCAGTCTGGGCCCACATGAGCAAACATACTGTGAGAAGGAATCATTTTCTCTCTTAATATTAATTAAAATATTCTGAAATTCAAATTCCATGCATGTGAACCTCAAATGCAATTCATATGATGAGGCTGTTCTGTATAGTATCTGTGCAGCTGATACTTGGTTAGGTGCATAATCCATGGTACCTATAGCTGATATGGATAGAGCTGAGAGACTTAAGAATTCTGAGCCATGAGAGGATCTAAACAGGTTGTTCTCCGACAGGCAGCTGCTTCTGGATCATGTTCAAACTGCCTAGCCTAGGCTCTTAATTTTCACTTTGCAGGACATGAAGGGCAGCCATCTAAACCCAGCAACCTGATTCTTAGGACCTGAATTAGAAGTCTGTATTCTGAATATAATCAGTAGCAAAAACCAACCTAACTGGTACCTGACGAGGCTTTGGTTGAAATTCACCACCGACTATAACAAACTATGTGTTGTTTGTTAACGTCAGAAGCTAGGATGACTGAGGCATCTTTCTCCTTCCCTCACAAGCCATTTTTCCTGTATGTTTTTCTCCTACCTGTTGTTATATGAAACGCTCATCAGCGTTAAAAACATTAATTCATACTCAGTCTATCAGTGAAGAAAAGTCTACAGCCTCCTCCTAAGGCACCTCTGAGATCCTACAAAGAGTAATCTGATGTCTAAATTAGGAGACAGTCTCTCTCCGCTTACTGTAAGCCTAGGTGGCTCTGCAGAGGGATGGAGTGCTACCATGCTGCACAGTGAGTTTCCCAAAGCAGGCCAGGAGGAGATGTTAGGAGCAGAAGTGCAACCGAAAAAGGTCTTGACCCCAGGCTTTGCAGCACTTCTCTTTATTCAGGAGGCAAACTCCTCTTCCCACGGTGCGGTGTAGGAAAAGCAGGAGCATTGGTGGGGGAGATGCTCATGGTTAGAGCACCCGCCTGGGAAACGGGAGACCGGCGATGCTGGCCAGCCTCCTTCAGAGGGGGGTTCAACCAGTAACTTTGTTTTCCTGGAAGGTGCCTTAAAAGCAAGTACGGAAAGGCTGCTGGGTCACCCCACAGGAAACAGTACTATGAGCTGGAGAGAGAAAGCCAGTGAGAAGCAGCCTCCTTCTCCAGTCTCGGTGGGAAAGCGGAAGCCCTGGGGTCTGCTCTCAATAACTGAAAAGAGCAAGTAGCTTGTGACTGGTAATAAAAACATGATAGCTGGCAGCGATGGTAGCTGGCATGAGAAATGTGAGCCAGGGGTATCGGGGAGCATAGGGCAGATTGCGGTTGTGATTACACAGCTCCAGGAGCGGGAGTAGAGGGTGAGTTTTGGCTTCCCTGGGTTCCCAGGCGGTGATGGAGTACTGCTTTGCACAGCAAAAGGGTGTTAAAAGAAGCTGTGCTCCCATGGACAGTGAAAGTTGTGTTTCCTCCCCCATCCTGAAGCTTGACAAAGGTCTATAAGCTCTTTCACACCACATCAGCAGCTTGCATGGGAATAAAACAAATTGTGATGAGCCTTTATTCCAGTCATTCTCAAAGGTTTATGAAAAAAGGGGGAGACATAACCCTAAATCAGTGAGTATACACAAACTAGATCCTGACCAAAATTACACATTTTGCTTACTTTCTTGAAAACTAGCTTTTCCCTAAATTGCATACATAGATTTCTGGATTACAAAGAGATTTAAATAAGTGTAGGTAGTACGGCAAATCTGTGGCTTCCCTATTACAGAGGAATAAGGTATCATGAAACACCTCCTACTCGCCTGCTGGGAGAACAAGAATACGTGAGGCAATTTTCCCCTTTCCCATGCATGTGGGCAGAGGGTGGGTTGGCAAGGGGAAAAAATAGGAGAAAGACTGATTGATACACTACTGAAAAGGCAGGATAGACTAAATAGGACCAAAAAACCAATTAGACCAAAGGTAAAGACAGACCAGTCTGCCTAGGGTATAATAGGAAGAACAGAAATAATCCACTGGATAATTCTTATCAGACAGTTACCAGAAGCGTTACTTAAAACTTGAGTTTGTTAAATAAAACAAAAAACTTCCACCTATTTAAGAATTATAAATGAGTTAAAAGTTATTTGTTTATCCAGCCACTCCACAAATAAAAAATTGTAATAACTGAAGCAATATACCACATGGACAAAATTACTCCAACGAACTCCCTTAGAAGTCATTTTGGTGTCCAAAATTAACGTTAATTTGAGTAAAGTACTATACGGTAACACCAACGTTAGGCAGGATTTGTGTTGACTGATTTATGCCATCTGTTCACGACTCAGATGTCACTTTCTCTAGCTTTCAAAGAGGGAAAACAAAAACAAAACTTGCTCTTCCCAATCTCGATTAAGTTATTTAGTGAACTTAGTTGAATTTTCAACATTTACTGAACTGTTCCTTTGAAAAATAGCACTGATACCGTAATGTTCAGTTACACTTAAGCAAAAAGCCCACTCTGCAAGGTATCAACATTTTAAGGAGAAGGAAGGAGTACGTATTGTAATTAGCAAATGTTTTGCTAACAGCTAGAAAATGTACATCCACTCTGTCGACTTGTTGGAACATAAACCGCTTTTTTCCCTACATCTGGTATCCATAAAAAAAGGGACCTGGCAACCAAACTTTACATATAGCATCTTAAAGAGGCAGTACACAATAAATCGCGCCCCTCTTTAAATAATAGGGGAGCCTTTTCCTGAAAGAAATAAATAGAATTAATAGACTCATTCGAAGCGTCAGCCGATTTGGATATAAAACCGCCACAGGTTTTCCTTTTGCTGACAGGAGTTTGAGTCTGGTTGTCAATTGACAACCACAATTTGCAGACAAAATTCCCTTCCGGCTTAATTCCTTTGATTTCATTTCACTCCCCTGATTTCATCTGAGCCGTTTCTCCTGAGACAAACCCGGTGCCCTCGCAGCCTTTCTCTCACCGGCGGCGGGGGAGGCGGGGGAACGACTCGTTACCGCATCCCGTAAAGGAGGGCACCTTCACGCTGCTCGCTGCCCTCCCCACCGCCCAGGGGAAGCGCCGAGCGCACCGGGCGCCCCGGCCTCTCCCCCGCCACTCCCGACGCCGCCGCCCCGCACGGGCTCGGCGGGGCCCGGGGGCAGGGCCCGGGGGCAGGGTCCGCGGGGCCCGGCCCGCCGCCCCGCCCGCGCTCCCGCCGCGGCCGCTGGGGGGCAGCAGGGGGCGCGGCGGCGGCGGCGGCGCGGGGCGGGGCGGGCCGGCGCCGGGCCGGGCGGCGGGGCCGGCGTTCGGGCGGCGCGGCGGGGAGGCGGGTCTCGCCCGCGGTCGGGGTCGGCGTCTCGCCCTCAAGGCCACAAGGAACGGGTGTCCCGGGAGGGGGCGAGCTGTGGCGGGCGAATACCGGCTGCGAGGTCGGCCGTGGGCTGTGTTTGCCAGTCAGTTTTTCTCGGCAGGTTACAGCCGTGGGAGGGCAAAGGCGAACCAAAGATCTGCTTCGCCAGGAAGCGCCCAGGCCCTCTCTAACAGCGCTGCTCGCTGATGCGCGCCCAGTCCTGACATCACGCTACTTTCTGTTTCGAGAACAAAGAACTTTTACTTTCAAACAGTAATCACTTAAATATTTCCCATCTGGTAATGCTGCTGGAGTAATTAGTTGTTCCGTGTTAGGTCACGGGCCACAAAGCTCCCTAGAGCGGTAGGGCTGACAGAAACCTCCTGGGGCTCCGGCTGGGGAAGGACCAAGGTCTGCACCCGAGATGGCGTCCCTCCACGGCCCCACCGCTCCGTGAGCAACTGGCCTGGGCCTGGGCTCCAGGAAAGCACCGGGCATTACTGCAGATGCCATGGCCAACGTGAGCCCACAGCGTGTTTTTCACAGGCCAACCACGTACTGGGCTCCGTTACGAGGAGGAAGATGGCCAACAGATTGCGGGAAGTTACTGTTTCCCTCTACTTGACACTGGTGGGCAGGACCTGGCATATGACAGTCAGTGTGGGGGCCCCCCAGTTACAGAAGGATAAGGAGAAACTGGTCCAGTGATCGTGGTCCTGGTTGACCAAGATGGTCGGGGCCTAAAACATACTCTTCAAAAATGGGATTGAGAGACCTGGGCTTTTGTGGTCTGGGGAAGAGGAGGATAAGCAGAGACCTCGTAATTGTTTGTAACTACTTGAAGTGATGTTACAAAGGTGATAATAGTGCCAGATGAAGTAAAGCGGGGACAAATACTACACATTTCATCTTGGGAGGTTCAGTTTGGACATTAGGGGGAAAAAGCAGTCTGGAGGATTGTTCAGGGCTAGAAGAGGTTGCCAAGTGACATCAATGAATCTGTCCTTGGAGGTTTTCAGACCTCAAAGCTGACCTGGGAGTGGGGTAACAGTCCTGTTTCACGTAGGAGGTTGGACTCAATGATCTCCAGAAACCTCTTCCAACCAATGTTTAGTGATTCCATGACCTGTATGCTTGTCAAGTTTGACAGTTCTAGCTTTCTACACAAATTAAGAATACACAGAAAAGCACAAAAATGTACTGGAATTTACCAATAAGTTTTTGTATTTTTGTTTTACAAGGTATACAGTACAACACATGGTTTATTACTGTTGCGTATTACTGCTCTATGTCCCTGCATTTGTAAATGCATTTATAGCTGAGTGAATGAGATTAAGCATTCATTTGTTTCTATGATGGAAGAAAATTCCTTTGGGAGAAACCTTAACACACGAGTTATTGGCTTATAAGCATCCCTGTCCTGCAACTACTTATGAAATAAATTAGTTGACCTACTTTGAATCTCTTGGCTCAATAGGTATGGGTAGCATTTTTAAAGCACTTCTTAGTATTATTAATCTTAGTATTAATCTTAGTATTAAAAAGACCATAACTTTGCCTTAGACACCACGTGCTGTTAAAAGATAACAATTTTGTGAAGTAGGTGTCATAACACCTACATAACATATTATGCCTACATATTATGTAGATAATATGTTATGTAGGTTATGTATGCCATACCTACATAACATATTATGCCTCCTGGTTGCAAGATGTAGATCTCTGAATATATACTAGGAGTAATCAAATGGTAAATCTGAATCCAGACAACATAGAAACTTTACTTCTGTATCACCAAGGACCAGCACTACGGATAAGAACTGTAACTATTAACTCCTGACTAATTTATCAAGGTGCCATATAAACCACAAAATTAATTCAATTTGTGATAATACACTTGACTATATTCAAGTGGCCTCCTCCAGAAGCAGACATGAGTCTTGAAGAACAAAAAGTTTATCTAGAAAATTCCAGTTGAGTCCTGAAAGGTGTGGGTTTTCATGCTTTTCATCTTATGAAGCAAAATTGAGTCTCAGTTTCCTCAGAAACTGTAGCTTTAGTCAAAAGTATAAATTTGAAGCATTACTGTCGGCACCTACAATGAAAAATATCCAACTGCAGTATTTAGCAAGGAAGAGAAGGGTAAGCAGGTGAAATCTCCATATATTTTTGCAAATGTTGTTTAACAGTGACAGTGAAATAGGGTGTTTTTATCAAATCATTACTGATTGATAAGTAATGGTCAATACATGAAAAGAGCACCCCAAGTTTGCTGCATTTTAGCCACAAAAAAAGGTGGTTTTTTGTAAGATCCAAAAGTGAGAGTTCAGGATTGAAGTAACAAAGATTTGATCTGAAAAGTTCTCTCTTTATGATTCAACAGTCATGCACTAAACATGCATTTCAAGGTGTTAATAAAAAAAAAAAAAACCACTGAAAAATTAAATGTACAACTCAATAACTTTTTTCTCATTCTTCAAAAAACTCATTTAAATAAGTGACTTAACACAGCTTACAATATTTGTTTCTTCAACATCAAGATACCTGCTGATTTTTTTTTAGGATTCGTGTCTGTGTCAATTAGAATGACTGGAGGTAAAAATGAACTTGTCCTACTTCAGATCTTGTGCTAAATAACGTTTACTATTGCATTGTACATCATCTCTGTGCTCTGAGCCCTCAGCTGGTGTCTGTCAGGAGTGCCATGACTTCGTCTGTTAACTTCATCCACAGATGATCATGAACATCAGGTTTTCCTTAGGAAGTAGATACTACCTACACAAGCTCCTTCTTCAATATGTAAGATAACTAAGCAATAAACATGTACTAACACACTTCTAAGAGGTGAAGAATGGCCTAAGGGAATTCCTTACCCATGGATGTGATGCCAATTCTCAATTCTCTCTGAAAGCAAAGTGATACTAGAAAAAAATAGTATGTCTGAATTACATTTTTCTTCACCTTAATGACCTTAATACTGTTCTACAGCCTGTATCGAAGCATAAAAAAATGCATGCAGGTTTTATTCAGGCACTATTAGTGGTGTTAAGTATTTTTGAGGAAAGAAAAAACCTTTCATGTCACCAGCATACACGGAGATATATGGGAATATCTGAGAGCACAGAGCAGCATCAGAGAATGATAGAGGGTGGAAGGGTTGTGGTCCCATCCACGTAGCCTCTGCAGTGAGCCAGGGGGTGGTTCTTCCTTTGCAGATGGTGGGGTCCATCCCCTCAAACCTTTAGAAGCCTTGGTAAAAACTTTATCAATCTTATTTCCCTCTTGTGCTAAGTATAGACAGTGCACGTGCTAGCAACAAGCCTGGCACAGCAACACACAGGAATGAGATGTAGATACCAGAGCGGGTGTGCACTGCCTTCCACGCGGATTTCACCGGCTGTTTCCAACGTCACAGAGACAGGCGTACGGCAGCTCAAGCTAAACGTGAAAAAGGGAGCATAGGAAAAAGTTACCAAGCCCTTTCATTTTTTATGTTTTCTAACATAAAACAACTGAATGTTCTCATTTTGTTAGCGTTGTGATAATGAATAACCTGTACTGTTTGTGCTTTGTACAGATTTGTTTGATAAAACCTCTGGCGTGGATATGCATTTGCATGTATGCACAAGTTGACTACAAAGTTTTCTGCTAAGAGCCAGATAGTGTTACACCTGAAAAACATTAGAGCTGCCAGTAGAGTGAACTATCCCCAAAACTGTATCTGGTTTTGTTTCAGAAGAAACTGGGTATTTTGTTTTCCAAAAGAAAGCCCGTAAATGAGCTAACATTTACATTGTGTGAATGATAAGGAGATGAGGGCTCAGGAATGAACTGGGGAGGTATGCCATTTGATACTGTAGATGTAGCTTTTGAAATTTAAAGATTTCCGCAAGCATCCAAAAACAAATTTAAATAAGGTTTAATGGTTTATATGGATTTTTTTTTTTCAGCTTTTCAAAATGGTAAGGAAATACCATTGCAATGAATGATCAAGTCAACACATAATTTTTATAATGGAGAATAGAGTTGAGCACTTCTGGAATTAAACACAGCTGACTTGTAAGTAGCCTTAGATGGGTGCTTTTAATGACATTTGGATAGAGATCACTTTCCCAGTTAAACCAAATGGCAATTTTTGCTATTAATAATGTTGGATCCTACTTCTTTTTATATAAGAGTGTGTTTTTGAGGCAAGTCTATAAACAGAATGGTTTTATTTTAGAAATGTTTCAGTTGTTACTTAATAATTGCAACATCCAGTCATACATTAAACTTTGAACAGCTTTCTGATAATCAAAGGGTTATTCTTCGTATTTCAGAATGTGCCAATGGCCTTATGTTTAAAGTTTAAGAAATTAGTAAAACAAATACCACCTTACGGGTTTCCTAAAAGACAATATAAAGATGGATGAAATTAGGTTTAATGAGAAGTATAATGTTGGATCTCTTCAGAATATAAAGAGAATATAAATAATTTTTAAATGGTAGAAATAATTTTACAGACTGTATTATGTATTAAGACTGGAAAGTGGTGCTTATGAAAATTAACCAAACAGTCCTTATTCATTATGTGGACAAAGTGGTAATTAAGAAAGGAATTTTAGAAAAAGACATATTTGGAGAAATTATTTCAGCTAAATTTAACATTGCATTGTTAATTGTGTAAATAAGACAAAGCTAATACTCCCACTTTATCCCAGCCGCATAGAGAGCATGATTGCACTCCATCCATTATATACATTACTTTCAAAACAGCTGGAAATAGTACCAGCTCACATTGCTTTTTAAAATTAAAACTGGAAGACAAACTATTCTTTCCATTAATAGGTTACTTTGCATGTTAAATTAATCTCTGAATTAATAAATTCAGGTTTCACTTGAAACCTTCATAAAGGTTTCAAATTCTTTACACTTAAAACTTTCAGGTATACACAACCAGTGAAGCTTCATTCCATAGTGATTTTTAGGGTAAAATTCTTCTCAGCAGATTTTAGGTATCAGTCGTGTAATTGCATCTGAGCTAGTCATCCTAGGCTCTCCTTGTAATCAAAGGAGAGAAGAACTTTTGGGGTACAATTCATCTGGCCAGCTTTAGGTTTCTTTATTGATGTGTGATAAATTACACCAAAGAATCACCTGTTTCTTTCCGCTGATTGCCAAAGAAATGACTGGCACACATCCTACCCTTTGTCACCCAGCCATCCTTTAGAGCTTTGCTTTCTATTTAAATATAATCAGTAGAGTAGATTTTGCCTGCATTCCTAGAAAGCTAGATTTATTGGATTATGTATTTTGACATGTAACAGTTTCACCATTGTTTGAGTTGAGTTTCAAACGTTTCACCATCGTTTGAGTCTATTGGAGCCTAAATTACTGTGAAAATACACCAGCATTAATGTTATCTACAGTACTTTGGATTACTGAATATTAGCCTTTCTTTTTTTATTCGGCTTGGGGTTTTTTTTCCTCCGTGATTTTCAACAGCTGTTCTGAAATATTTACAGATACTGTAAATTCGTTTCTACGGATGTTTGTATGTCTCAAATGGAAATCTTTATCACTTCAAGAGAACGAATGCATGCATGAAGACCAAAATTCATACAGAAATAGCTGAACAGGAAGATCTGTGTATGTAACTGGGACTGTGCTATATGAACTAGCATTTGAGTGTGTGTTGTACTAAATATTGAGTTTGGGAAGGACGTAGTGTAACAAGAGCATGTTCCAAATCTGCGTTCACTGGGCGCTCCTCTGTGCTTGGAAAGTGTCATCACTACCTCAAAAACTTACATATAAAAACAGTACAGCACTCACAGTCTGTAATTTTAAGGTATATTTGATCAATATAACTGATAGACATATCAGTTTACAGAATTTTACCTCATAACTTTATCTTGTAGGCAGAGCTAGAAAATACGAGCAAAGCTATTGCAGACTGTTAAGGTAAAGAAGTGTTATATATATTTATGAAAGCTTTTGTGAACAGTCAGCATCAACTTGTACATCAGTGAAATACAATTCCTTGTAGAAAAACAAGCCTGAAAATTAAAAATGTAACACAAGATTTCATTTTGTGTAAATGTGAAGTTGTATTAAGGCATCTACTTCACCAAAACCTAAAAAAACCCCTAGTAAGATGCTCATTGACTAAAAAAAAAAAAAAAAGGCAGTGATTAATGTCACCTGACTTTCTAACACAACTAATTTTAAACAGATTGTATAGACCTATTTCCATGTTTCTACAGCAGTATGGAGGGAACAGAGAAATCTTCAATAAAGTAACTCTAACTTTACAAATTAAACATCCATCGGCCTGATGACTAGGGAAACTCTCACATTGCTCCCTTTTCTGCTGCCTCCTCACTGCTGTTTCCATGTCTGAGGTTCTGACTGCATTGTCTTGCCCTGCTCTTCTGTTTTATCCACTTTACATCAGAATTATTTCAACAAAATCTTGAGCCCAGGCTTCCAGGCACAAAAAGTTCAGATAAGCATCCATCTTTTGAATGATTTTTTCTGGCACTTCAGATTTTTAGGAGAGTCACTAATTATGTTCAGCTATCTGCTAATCAGCATGAGAAGCTGTTTCAGTCTTTGTTTTACAATACATCCATTCTGTTAATATTTCCCCTGGTGGAAAAACCTGCAATATTGGGTGATTATAGACTGAAATCTACTATAGAGATAGTCATAGCAGGCGTGAACTAATCCATCACATGTCAATTTGAAACAATGATTAATACATTATTAATATTTTAAAAGATAAATAAATATATCTTCTCAAGGCTGAACCTTTAATTTCCCACCCTTGCAGCTCTAAAATTTTCAGTAGCACTGTCATCTTCAAGTGAAATCTTTATCAAAATATTACCAATAGAAACTTTAAAAAACCTATTATTTAACTTACTAGCTTTCCTATTTTTAGAAAGTAAAATTATAGAACTGACAAAGTATGTGCAGTGACTGTTGCTATGTCTGTTTGGAAAAGTCATTTCATTTTGGCTGGCTTTGCACCTACTTACTTCACTTACTTACCCTAAAATTTCTGTCTTTCTTAAACAAATGGTTGTCCAGAAACCAAAAACTACATGTATCAGTTTTACTCCACTTCAGACTGCTTGAAATTTACATAGTGGCACTATTAAATAGTTTTGGCTGAGGAACTGACAGCCCAATATCATATGTATCTGTTAAGGATGCTTGAACTCATTAGAGAAAGTATCGAGTATATGACATTACAGACAAAACTTTGCCAACCAAAACTGAATTCCAGTTGAATTATTTGTTAGCTTTTCCTTTCCAGTGAGTAAAGGAGAGGTCCCAGATATTATAGATTGAAAAAGCTACTGAATCCTTATATAAACGTTGAGTAAGATGAAATCTTGCTTTGTGATTTAGAATCTCAGGCTTCAAACAGCATTGACAGTGACAGCTCATCTAAACCAGATTCTTTAGAAACCCATGATGAGCTAAAACTCTTGATTCTTGGTTTCCAGCCAAAAATTGCACTACTGAAAATATAGCGTTGAAAATACAGATCCACTTCCAAACATGTCTGTTCTCCTGTGTATTTCATTACTTTTTTCCTAAAGTATAGAATTTGATGAATGCAGCCACTTGTGAATACTTTAAAATATTTTGGGTATTTTGTGACAAACTGCACTGACATATACAGCTAAGACAAGTAATATGTTGTATATCATTAACCAAGGTAATTGATTATCCTGAATATCTTAAGAATGTATCTAACTATAATGTAATGCAATTTAATATGTAGGGTTTTGTCTCAATACCACTAATTAACAAAGCTGGTCTTTTTTTATATGTTTTTAGTGGGACTTTCGACATAGCTCCACTGCTGTTCTTTTTTGGGAGTTGGTTTTGCTTTTATATTGTAAATAGTGACTCAATATTAAAGGTTGCTGTTTCCCCCTATTTTTTTCTAGCACGCCTTTGGAGGAAGGAGATGGAGGAAAAAACAGGCTTGGAAGGAACCTTAAAATATTCAGGGGGGAGGTGGAAGGTATTGATATTTTTCTTTTAGTCCTACTTCTCAGCTCCTAGTATGGAGAAGTTCTATTACACAACAGATAAAAATGCTGTAATAACTTAAGGAAATGAAGGAAGCAGAATTGTTAAAAATGCTGTCCCCTGAATCATGCCTGACCTTGTTGCTATGTCTATAGTACTAATAAACTGGGTGAGGGCATATAGCAGATGCTCGAGTGCTACTAACATGCGATCTCCTGTACAACGTGATTTGCTAGCACATAAGCTCCTATGCTTTTCCATCTTGCTAACTAAGGCTCTGTCAGACCATATTTAGGTGCTGTCTAGGAAATACTACTGGACAGAGACTGTTCGCTCCTAGGCAGTAAGCGTGATGCCATCCTGGGTGGGAATGAGAAACTATTTTACCTTTATGGGTGTGTTGCCACTGCCATCAGGGCCAGCAGACCAGCCTGTGTCCTTTTTATTTATTCATATCGATGTAGCCTCAGGGTTTTCCCTAGATGATTGGTAGCCAGAGGGTAACCAAATAAAAGAGCATCGCTTTAATGGGAATGCTTGTGACCTGTTTGTTATCTGAGATTCTGCTTAATGTTGCAGACAAGCCTAAAGGAGGAAACAAGTTTGTCCTAGCAAAGGAGAAGGATAAACTATTCCGTGAAAGAATTGGAAACAAAATTACAAAAGTAAAAAAAAAGTAAAAGGCAAATTTAGTATATGCCTTAAAATAACTCCTTAAAGTCTGCTCATGGTTGTCCATAAGGATTTCCTAATGTGTATGTATGTTAGCCATAAAAACTGAGGGAAGAATTCAGCTACAGCCCATCCCAGAGTATTGCCTTTTGGAATCGGTCCCAAGCTTCCCCAAGGATGGGAAAACACTACGATTTCTCCCAAGCCTCCACAGTGCTGCAGCCTTGAGCAATTTTATTTCCCTTTGGTATAAATGTATCCTCTCTTTCTTTTTTTTTTTATCTGCTATTATTCTCAGCCTGACTTACCCTGCTGTTCAGAGCAAATTCATCAAGTAGACCTCATCCTACTTTCAGGGAGGTTGGTTGATTCCTACTGTATTATTTATTTGCACAATGCTTCTAGCTTAAATGACCTTCTAGTTAAGAAGATGTTTTCAAAACTCCTATAACATTTCATGAATGTACCTAAAGAAGTATTTTTATATATATGTATGTATGTGTATGTGAATGGGATGTGGATGTGTGTATATATACACACACACCCCAAACTGAGATTCTTAAACTTTTGTTTAAATCTTCACAGCCTAAACTATGAAGAAGGGGTGCCAAGCAAGGAGCCTTCTTGAATATCCCACAGCTTCTTCTCTCCTCATCGAAAGGGCAAAAATTGCTGTCATCCAATTAGGAAGCAGCTGGATTATACACCTGGATCCACTAGCTGGGAGATGTTCCTGGGTTCCTCAATTTAGACAAGTCCTTAAGGTTAATAATACAGATGATGTTAATAATATGGGTGAAAAATCGGACGTTTTCAAATGTTTTGTCTCCTCCTGCGTGCCTTTTGCCATTTTTTGATCTTCTGCCATTGTGGTAACAGATGGTAAAGAATGACAGTATAAACATTAATTTTAATACTGAATATTAAAATTTAATAGATCTAATGATGTTAAGGTTCTTCACTGAGCACTGGAACTAATGAAATCTGAAAAAGATATCAGTTCATCTTTATTAGACACCTTATACCTAAACGCCCTGAGTTTGTTGAAGCAATCTTTCTAAAACAAGTGCTTAAGTTTCCTGGATAGTCAATAGTAAGAGTTTGTTTCATGCAAAGGCCTTAAGAGGGTGATTCTGCCTGTTTCAGTTTAACAAGCAAAGTTAAGCTAATTGGATTTCCTATGGTATCTTCAAAAAAAGCTAGCCTTCCTCATTGACTATACAAGGAACTCAGGTGCCCTGAGAGCAGTTCAGTAGCTTACAGGATGGGATTAATCATACCTAATTTAAACTGTTTAAAAGCTGATTGTCTAGTCTAAGCTTATTGCTTACATTTCAACTATGATCAACAGCAGAGGTAAATCTTTCTGAGGATAATTCACCTCATCCTCTAGAGATGCCCGTTAGCTCCACTGACTATAGATACCCTACTGTGAAATAAAAGGTTGTCAAGGAATGAGCTCAAACACTGGCTACCTACCTACTCACACTGTTCAATTGCTTACCATCTTCCTGGAAGTGCCTTGGATTCTTACAACTTACTTTCTCCCAGCCAAATCCACTGTATAAGATGTGGATGCCATTAATGATATTGAAGTTGTTCAGTGAGCACCAGAATTAATTAAAATCTGAAGCAGAACTCTGTCCATCTTTATTAGACACCTTACACCTAAGTTTCCTGTGTTTGTAGAAGTGATCGTTCTCAAACAAGTACCTAAGTTTCCTGGAGAGCCAAAAGTGTTATTAGTCACTGGTTTTCAGTGCTGTTCACTTTCAGGGCCAGGGGCTACCCTGTTTCATTCAGCACTACAGACATAGCCTATATGAGTAGTTGGGGTAAATAACTCAGATGGCCAGTGCTGGTGAGGTAACTCTTATCTAAGCTATAGGTGGAAATAAGATGTCTAAGTCAGGAAAATTGAATTCTCTTACTGACAAGTTCATACCTGGCAGTGAATTGGGATCCCTTACCAAAGTTGTTTGTTTCGTTTGGTTTGGTTTTTTCCCGGTAGTACATATATCTCCAACCATACACTTCTTTCCCCTCTGCATTCCCTGGCTTTTATGATGTGCTGAGTTCATGCTGAAGCCTTTCTTTTATTTAGATTAATATGGTCTTCTCTTCCCAAGTACCTCTTTTTATGAAAACCATAAGAACTTGATGTATTTTTGATACTTGACATCTGTCAGTCAGACATCTCTCAGTTATAGATATAACTATTAAGTGTCAGTAGTCAAGAACCTGTGGCCTTCTGTTGGGAATGATGCCTTTCTTTCTGGCATTATCTCTTTATTGATAGCCGGTTTCAGATATTTGTGAAGAAATAAGTGTTCTTTCAGGATGCCTCCAGGTTTTATGAGAATGGATGCACAGTTGGATTGGTAATTTATTATCATGTATCGTGCTTGCTTACTTATACCAGTATTTTTATAAACTGGGTTTATTAGGAAAGAATTGAAGAAGAAAAATTATTGGAATAATAAAGCATGTTAAACATACAGAAAGGTATCAGCCATTGTATAATAAAATTTTCCAAAAGTTATCATCATCCACCTCCACCCTTAGAGTCACAGGACTGGTCATTCTGAAGGTTTTCTACATATATTCACTTAGGTTGAGTGTTTGCAAACTATTACAAGTGAGAGCCCAATAGGGTGATAATAGACTCAAACAGCAGTAAGTTTTTTTCCAGGAGTTACAGCAAAATGAAAGCTTCATAAGTATAGTTGTTTCACATATCACAAAACACACAAAAGCCCTGAAATGTGCTTTTCTCCCAGCTTATCGTGCCGTGAGGTTACTGACTCTCTTTGAGACCTTTCAACTTCAGCTAGTGTCATTTTTACCATTTCATAAGACCAAAGGCCAAAAATGTTGTAACCAGCTGGAAGCAGCAATACCCTAACATAAACAGAATGGAAAATAATTTTTTTGTTTCCATTCTTTCCCATAAAACTTCTGTCTAAAACAATTAATTTTAAATACTCTTACCTTCAGTTTCATGGTTTCTTCTATGCTGTCCTTTATGTCTGGAAGAAATGAATATATGTCACTGAAATGTTTCTTTAAAACAAACTTTCATGCCTGTCAGCAGAAATCGATGTTATAATCAAATTTAAAAGAAGATGCACACCAATTTTAAGCTTGGTCTTTAAACCGGACAGCTGGGAAATTTTCTGTTTGGACTGCGTTATCTGTCTAATTGAACTGCTTTCTGAGCAACGCAGATTGTGGTGAAAGGTGCCCTCTAGCAAGATGGCATTTCTAATTGACTCATCTGAACTGTAGCATTACTGCTGTCTTTCATTTGATTGGGTCATGGTGAGTACATCATGATGCTTACGATCTTTAGGGAGGGTGGATCACCTTCCTAAATTTAGGATGTTATGAATTATGGGCTACAAAAGTGTCGTTTACATACAAACAAACAACTGAATTTCTTCCTGACATGGTCTGTTACTACAAAGACATTAGAGATGCTATTTTAAGTCACATGTGCAAGCTGCCTGGAGACTATAATCAGGTTGAATAATCAGGTGGCATGGCAAATTTGGACTGTTGTATGGTCCATTGAGTCCACTGTCTTTGTATGCAACTCTAATATTTTTTACTTACTAGGGAAATAAAATCTCATTTCTCTTCACTTGCATTTAAATTCAGTTCATCTAGAAAAGTGGGTATACAGTTGCACTGAACTCGTCAGTTATGTGCAAGCATCAGATACAGGATAAAACCTTGTAACTAGGGGCTCTTATAGGCATTATTGTACTGCATCTGCTCTTATTTCAGAGCCTTGAATAAAGATAGAATGAAGTCTGTGTTGCTAATGGTTTGTTGGTTTGTGGCTCATTTGCTAGTTCTCCCTTTCCAAAATATTGCTTGCATATTTTGTAGTCCATGATTATGCAGAAACAAAACCACAGATGTTTATATTACTGAGGGTTCCCTCTTCTAACTGCATACTCTCTTAAGCACACCCCGTGAAAAATCCATGTCTTACCCATTCATTTCATAATCGTGTTAGAGATCTTCTGGAAGCAGCATTTTATGGTCTTTCTGTGATTCTCCTCAATCTCTTTGCCTTCCATTCTTCATTTCTTTCTTTCCTTCATGTCTCCTTCTGTCTCATTGGCATGTCTGACTGCTGGCAGCACTGTCAAGTCATCCATCCTCTTCTGCTGCTGTGCTTCAGATTCATTATACAATCACTGGAGTGATTATCCAGTGGCCAAACCTTGGCTTGATGGTCCTCACAATGTCAAACTGGTCCCCAGTAGCACAGTCATACCAATGGTAGGTGCTTTGGAACAAAAAGTTTTGTTGTCATTCTCCAAAAATACAGTATGAAGACATTTGAAATTTGTTTTTGCCTTCCATCTAATAAAAATATTTCTGGAGGGAAAGGGGTTTGGGACAGATAACTAACGTGAGTCTAATTCCTGAGGATGGAATTAACATGGTCCAACTGTAGCAGTCTAAATCTGTAGCTGGCCTATACTAGTCATCCAGGCTTGTCAGTGTAGAGAAACAGGAACATCTAAGGGTGCTGCATGCCAGTTATCCTAAACAGCTATCTTAGAAGACAGGAGTTATCCATTTGAAAGACCATGCATCACTGCCTATAAAGGGAATTAGCTTATAATTGTAGTTGCATCTGCAACCTTAAAACGATGTTCTGCTTCAAGAACCAGTGGAGGAAAGGCTAATTATTCCAGACATCTTGTATGAGACTGGGGAAAAAAGTAACAGGAAGGGATTTCAAGTTACAGTGACAGCAAAAGGAAGCTTGCTTTATCAAATAATTTCAGAACTCATGGATCTCTTACTGAGTTAAGAAGGTGTATTTCATCACTGTCCAGAAACTGGCTAGAGTGAGAATAATGATAGAGCAACTGCTATGTTGACAAGAGGCTGTTGCATTATTCAAGGAGCTTGAGATAATACTGAGTGTAATTAACCACACTTCTCTTATAATTTATTGTTTTCTAAGGCCATAGCCCTATACTCTTAAACATTTATATAAATATTGTTGTTCTATATAAATATTGTTGTTCTTTCCTTTAAAGCACGATTGTTCTCTTCCATTTCAAAATAATCTTAAAATACATTTTTCTTTCTCTAGCCTGAACAGCATAGCTGAAATAAAGAAATAAAAGGAAGTAGAACTGGGGGTGAAAGGACAAGCTTGTTGGTACCACAGCTACCCTCATCCCATGTTAAGATTGCAGGTAAGTAACATGCCAAATTTTTCATAATACTGTCCATGATAATTATAAAGAAAATATATTCTGTTTGTGAGAACAAGGCTCCAAGCCCCTGCCATTTTTTCAGTCTGAACAATTTTTACCAAGTTATGTCATATCACATCTTCACAATCATTCAAGTTACAAAGCTACGTATTTCCTTGCTTTAAGTGGAGCTATCTGCTCACATCAATGTTCTCCATAACTGATCATAAAACTAACAATGGTAAGGCACCAGAAGATCATTACTTCTGCCTCTGCTCCTTTCTGGTAACATACTTTGAGCCTCTTTATCTTCTTTCTACAGAAACATCCTGTCTGTGTAGTCCTAGACTGAAACTGCGGAGGTATACTTTGGCACAATTCAATATTCCTCTTTGAACTTTGAAAGCTGTACAGTTTTCTCACTTCAGTTTGATGCTCTTCAAAATTCTTCTATATTCAGACAGTAAGTACACTGATATAGCAGTAATAATCCTGTTGTTTCAAACTAATAATCATGTTGTTTCAAACTCTAGAGACATAAAACCTGAAGGAAAATCAAGTGAAATGGGAATGTAGACACTAAGGAACTTGGAAGTTGTATCATATTTAGTCAGAGTTCAGAACAAATATAGTATATTATATGCCAAAGCATAAAAGAGTGTTGTTCAACAGGTGTCTGGGAGGAGTTTGAAGAGCCATGATAAATCAGTTATTGTGAATGCCTACATACAGTGTTAACCTTTTGGGAACAAAGTGTGATCAAAGGTACTTGTGGTTTGCAGGGCTGAAAGTTACTTTTTTTAGATTAGATCTTGGTGGCTGATACACAGATATATGAACACATGCTATTTTGAGTGGAAAACAGAACGAAACATCTTGCCAGTATGTAATAAATGCATCTCATGTAGTTTTAGGTATCTACAATACCTAAACTTGAGCTAGTCAGCGTAGACTTCCTTTATACTTAAAGGAAAGGAAAGGCACTTTTAGGAATTTTTAATGTACTTCAGTATGTAAAAAGTCCACTCTAGAAGAAACTGTTCTTCTCTACTGTGTAAAAAGGCAGCCTAGATGACTAGATCAAGTGTAGACACCTACAGTCTACATATATGTATTTAATAGGTGAATCCCAGCAACAGTGTTGGAGCTGACTTCACCTGTGGCTAACAAAGGTCTTGACTTATCTTGTATTGGCTGACCACCTGATAGTAACTAAACACTGGAACTGTTTCTCAGTTAGTGACTGATGAGAAAATAGGTTGGAATGCACATTAACCCTTTGGTTATTTTTTGGTGCAGGAAACATTTAACTGTTTGTTTGTTTGTTTTTCTAGTTTGCAGTATGAACATGGGTAGAGAGTCCTTATTAAAAAACAACAAATCTGGCATGTATACAGCAAATTAACTTGACAAGAATATTAGAAGGTAGAGATAAACCCTATGTATTTTAGAGAAAACTTAAGATTAATTCTGCACAGGGTGCAAAAACATCAAGACAAAAAATACTGGAATTTACAAAAAATTCAGTATGTATTAATGGCGACAAAAGAAACCATTCTGTAAAAATCACAGACTATAGTACTTCCCAATTTGTGCAGCAGGATAAAAAATGGGCAGTATAGAATTCATTGAGTATTCAAGATCCACATCCAAGAAGTAACTTTATGTGGCAAAACTTAACATCTTCATATCTTGCTATTACATGTGTGAAATGGTATTGAATGTACTAAGCTAGGCTCCCTTGGTGTCGATCAGCAGGACCTATGCTCCTATGAATAAGCTAAACTGTCTTGTACACTGAGGGGACATTTTGACAACATAAGTGGAGGTATCTCATACCAGCACTGTTCAGTTGTGTGATAGTTCTTTTCTTTTTTCTTCTTTCTTTTTGTCTCCAGAAGGCTGAGGATTAGATTCTTATTAGACTTAAGAACACAAGACTCTCACTCTGTCTAGTCCCTCACCACTGACTATTTTGCAGGAACCAGCAACCATATTGAAGGATAGAAATCACGCTTGCAATGATTCCTGTTAAATGCAATGTCATCCATCTAAGTATTCTTCTGGCATGTAGCTGTGGAGACACTTTGTTTATGAGTCTTAAATGGCTGTAGACAAGATAGTTGACTAAATTATTTGCTCTGAAATTCAGTGTTTTCAGTCTTCAGAACTTCAGCTACCGGAGCACGTCTGGCAGCAAAATGAAGATGCATTTTTGGACCTCACCTTTATCTCTGATGGTGCTTGCAAGAGCTCTGTTTTATTATGTCTTGTTCCAAGCTGATAAAGATAGGATCTTCATGTTGGATATCCAAATTCCTTTCTGTGAAGCTTGGCCCTGAGAGGCACCACATTGTCTTTTGTACCAAACAAAAATGTAACATGCCAAAAGCTAACATTAACATAATACATGATACGGATGCTTATAACCAAGTCGACACTAACCATGCTAACACTGTGGGAAAGTAGTCATTATTAAAAGCCCTCCAGAATTCCAGCCTTGCTGTAGCCTGGAGATGTTAAACCCTGGTGTACTAAGGCTGTGCAGTCCCATATGCTCTGAAGCTTTAAGGGTTAATTTATTTAATTTTTCCATTTATTTATCCATAAGTAGAGATGACTCTGGCACTCTTCTCTTCAGTTTCTGTTGAACAAACGTCAAGAGATGACGATACATGCTTTGTGAGTGCCATTCCACCACTTAAATGCTAAACATGGACTAGAATCTGTTTTGCCATCAGTTTTTACCGAGTATTTTAATAATGATCACATCATATTAGATAAGGTAACTGTGGACTCATGCTTGCTTATCTGAACTTATATTTCAAATCAAAGAAAGAAAATTCATGATCGTTAAATCACAGTCAAACTGTGTCAAGCATCTATAAAAACAGATCAGATGTGCAATCACCTATTTAGTTTCTAGTTGAGCTACTGCTTGAAAATGAGAAAAAGTCTAGAACAAGTGAAATAGTTAGGCGTTTATTCTATTTTAAAAAAATGTAGAAATATATATATTCAAAACCTGAAATCATACTGAAAGCCTAAACTGTTAAAAATACAAAATCAAAATGCAGTCCCGTAAACCCAAACCAAAACACTGGTGCAAAGTAATAAGAATAAATATTATTTTCTTATTTATAGTCAGTCTTACAGCATATAGAGCTTCAAGATTTATTCTGCATCCAGGAAGGTGAAAACTTTTAAAAATGAAAGTTAAACTATCATATGATTGAAGAGGCACCTAAAAAAACTCCCACAAAAATTGTCTGCATTTGGTAAGACATGTAATCAAATAATAAGATGGCACACTACACAAATTTCAAATTCAGCTCTACTTAGCAGCAATTCATAGTTGGAGAACAGTTAATTTTCAAAACCATGGACTGAGAACACGGTGAGTTCAGAGAAAAGCCATAAGTAAGCTCATACAGCAACTTCCATACATTTCAAGGAAACAGGTAAAACAGAGATTATTATGTAAAAGAAGATGCAGGAACAAGGAAAGTAAATCTTACATGTGGGAAATTAAAACATATATTTGAAAATTTGTGTTGAAAACCTTGAAAAGTACAGAATCGTTCATACTAAAAAATTCATGTATTTCAAAATAAACAAGATTAAGATACCAGGAAAAAAAGGGCTAAAGGTGTTGAGACAGTAGATGCTTTTTGTTGATGTAAAGAAAGATGGCAAAAATAACAGGACTATAATAGATGATTCTGTTTACTGACTTTTAAGGTCAGGAACTTGTTTTTAACCTCCATGCTTGCAATGAATGTAGCACTTATTTGCTCTGCAGAAGACTTGTTATAAAACAATGGGGAAGCAGATGCTGGTTTTGAACGCAAGCAGAATATCAAGCCAGAATGTCAGGCTGTTTGTAAAGGTCAAAACATTTGAATTAACAAGACAAAAATATGTTTAACTATTTGAATATTAACTCATTTACAGAAATTTATATCAATTTATAGATTTGGAAGGAAAAAACCCACCATTAGTACTTTCTAGAGTATAATGACATTAAAGCCAGCACTATCATAATATATTATCTTGTGTCTTTAAATCTAAACATATACATGCATATGCACATACATAATTTCCTGAATAGACTATGCTTTGGGATTTGGTTTCCATAAAGCTACAGCATGGCCATTTGAAAAAATTCCATCCATGTATCATCTTTTTTTCAGAGAAGAACAGTAGAGATTAATGTCCTAGTGTATGTAAAAGTCTATGTTTGTTGTCAATTTTAGTTGTATATATTTGTGTTAGAGACCCATAAATGCTGTCATTCTGGATCATTTGGCGCATCTAGCCTAGTCTATTTGCCTTCAATAGCTGCCAACAGATGCTGTTACATCTTGTAACAGATGTTGTATTTCCTGTACATTGAAGTACAAGTGGTGCTGAAGAAATCATCAAAACAGACAGAGAAGGTAGAATCTGCCATTTCCAAAGATCATTTCTTGATATCCACAGGTCTGGATAACAGCACACGCCAAGGAAACTATTTAGCTTTCTGTTGTGGATCTCTGTACAACAGACTCCATAGCTCAGTTCTGGTCTGACATTCTCATCTTGGTTTCCTATCTGGCCACCTCTGCTGTTTTAGTTATGTTGTCCCGTAGTATGGGATTTTTGACAGGATCATCCTATCTCATTGTTTTACCACATTCTAACCAGAATCAAGAATTTACAAATGTAATGAAACTCATTGGAAAATCTGGTTTAATTTCTTGACTTTCTGCTGAGGTCGGAAGTTTTGGGTTGGGTTTTTTGGTGGTTTGCTAGGTGGTTTGGGTTTTTTTGTTGTTGTTGTTGCTTTCATATGTATAAAGACAAATAATTAAATGTTGGGGTTTTTTTTTTAAATCTGTAATTAAGTGGGAAATTTCTAGAAGACAGATTTCAAGAGTTTTCCAAAGAGCTGTGTCCTCATTCCTCCCTCCCTCCAAATCAGCATATTGGAAGTATGCATTTGTTCTGTAGTAATGAGAAGTTAATTTACAGTTTCTTCACTCCTTATTTGGAGAAATCCATATGAAGAGAGGAAACTATTTTTGGTCTAAGAACATATGGAAAGAAATGGGAGAACTCACATCTCACATTAACCATGATCTTCTAAATCAGAATAAAGACAAAGATATTAAATATGAACTAACTGAACATCTTTGTATCTTTTGAAAGTATAGTTAAATATCATCACATTTCTCCCACTGTTCTTTCTAGTTCTCCTTATTATTGTGATTACATCTACAACATTCTTATTCTCTTCTGTTGTCTATGAAGTTGATTCCTCAGTTTGATAGAGCATAAGGACTTGGGTTGTAATTCACTTTATATTGTCAATATCAGTTTGACTACACCCTTTTCTACATTCTGCAAGCAATTTGTTTTTATCTTCAGTCTTGCATTTGTTGGATCAAGTTGCTAGCTACCATAAGGTATCAAAAGTCTACTAAACTTATGCTATTGATAAATCTGTCCCACAGTTACTGGCCAGAAAAAGCTATTGAGAAGAGTCAATGTTATATCAAATATTTTGCTTAGACGCTGGGCGGTGGAAAAAGATAGAGTAGTGCAACTTTTTTTAGTAAAGCAGTATCTTAAAATGGCTTAGATTACAACTGTTAAAAAAAAATCTGTCCTTTGTACATATTGTACAAACTCATTATTTCATATTGCTTATGCTTCTTATTCACAAGAGTTTGAGCCTGAAGTTCTCAGTTCAGAGGTCCTAAAAAACTTCTTCCTCATTCTGATAAAAAGTAAACCTTTCTGCAGCTGCCACAATGGTACAGGTACATTTCAAACTCCAAATATATCCAGTTCATCCTATACAAAATGCAAGAGTTTAAGTTCAGATTACTTTTAAGCTGTTAATATCGCTTGCCTGCTCACCAAATAAGCTTACTGGAGGAAGTTGACTGGTGTAACTGACCAAAGCTGAAATCGTTTTGTAAAAACAAAAGGCATGGATAATTTTCCGTGCTGCATTCATCAGAGAAATGAGACAATCTCTAAACAAATATTCAGCTTTCTAACCACAATTATCACTGCAGATTTCTTGTCATCAGTATCATTTTATCAATAGCATATGCATACGTGCATTGTGAAAATAAATTTGTATATTTTTCATTTTGACATTACATCAAAATATCATTTTCAGTCATTGAGACTGAAAGACAATAAGATTTGCTGATCATATCAGTGTGCAAATACAACTATATGATAAATATTCTAAGTACATTTCTGAACTTAGTAGTAGTGAAGTAAGATGCCATGGTCAAAATGTTGTGTTCAGAATTCTGATTTATTCTTACTTGGGCATACAGGGAGGCAATGAGTGTATTTATATCCCAGCATAAGCAATCAGGAACAGTTAACTTGCAAGTAACTTGCAAGTTACTGGTGCTCAGCACTTTTGAAAAAAATGCACTTTGCAAGTGTGTCCACAGGGTACTACGATGCAGTGTGATGCTGCAACACCTAAAGTAGCTCTTAGTGAGCTTAGTTTGTGTACCAGAAACAGCATTACCATGTTCATTATGCTTGGGCTAATTATATGCTTGGGCTGAAAAGTCTTTTTGAGGGAAATACCTAGAGAGTGTGATGCAGATGGAAGGAGAGAAGATGATGGAATAAAATAAAATGAGATAATATTTTGAGGATAAGTAGAGAAAGTCTATATTTGAGACTTTTCTTGAAAATGTTTTCATTGAAATATGTTTTATCTTACAAGGTGGAACAAGATTTGCTCTTTTTGATTCACTTAAAAAAAAAAAAAAAAAAAAAGGGAGGCCAGGATATTTTTGGATAATTAGCATTTCACCAGAGCTGAAAATATAGAATATAATATTGTTTGCTTATGTGTGGAAACAGTGTAGCTGAGGTCAAAAACAGCTTTATCATTGCTCTAAAAGGAACATGACTAAGCTTAATTAATGTATAATTCTAGAAAACATTTTTTTTTAAAGGTATATCTAACGGTCATAACCAGTACATGTCTTAATGACTACAATAATTTCTTAAAGAAGGATGAGATATTTTTATTTCCTTCTCTTCATAAAAATTCTATTTTTACCTCTGCATTTGTCTTGTATTTGTTCCATTTAAATCATGTTATGGTAAAGTATTTCAAATAATTTGGCACATCAGCCAAATTATTTAGCACATTTTTAACTTTTAGTGTATCATTCCATGACAAAAAGAAAGATGCCAGATTTCTTCACTGTCTAATGTCTATAGTTTTTTTCATTTTAATAATTCTGAGTGATCATATTCTACTTATTGAACTTAACACTGTTGTCAGATTTTTTCATTGTAAAAATGACCTAACAACTAACTGAAACTCATTCATTTTCAAAGCTGTTTGATCTTTCTTTTTACATGCGCACATGTATAATGCTGACGAATCATCATTATTGGCTTCAATTTTTAACTTGCCAGTTAAGATTAACAGTTATAACACATTGTTGTGCAAGTCTCTAACTTTATTCATGTGCTTTCTTTCAATTAAGGAAATTCATCACTTGAAATACATGTAGTTAAATTTTCCTACATAAAAAGATGAAGGTAGCAAATGTAATTGGTTGCATAAAAGTTTTGGTTTTTTTTTAATCTTAAGGTAGTGGCTTCTGAATGGTGAAATATATGAAAATATGCTGTTGGTTTATGTCTCTGAAGAAGTAAGCAGCTTTTACAAATTAAACTTATTTAACAGCTCTGTTGATGATGAAAATAAAATTGGGAAAAATATAGCACAATCTCTCATGGACAATTACTTTTCTTCAGGTTTAATGAATAAGGATTATATCAAACAGATCTTGTTAATCAATACAGTAGATATGACATGGGTTATATGCAAGGAGCAGATCCACTGAATAAGCAGAGTCCATTTCTGTAGTCCTACTTCACACTATAAAATAGCTTGGTCAAATTCAATCCTATTGTAACAAGAAGAACCCCCTAAGTGTCAGTGGAGTTTTGCTTTCTTCCACTAAAACAAATTATGGGCTCCCTCATTGACTCTGAAGACATGCATAACATATTAAAAAGCAAAATTTTAAGCCCATGTTAAAAAGATAAATTATTTGCCATAGAATTTGGAGGAATCTCTTAAAGCAAAACAGTTAACAGTATGTTTGAATAAACAAAATTATTTTAAAATTAATTAAGTCCTATTATAGCATTTAATAAAAAGATATCTGTCCTCTGAATATGGAAGTTGTGATTTTTGAATTTTTAATTTTCAAATAATATTTGTTGGATCCTTCAAAACAGCATTTGTTTGTGACCTTATTATATCTGTATTTTCATTCACTGAGTACATTCATATTTATAATTGTTCTTATACTTTGCTATTTTCAGATAAATTTATTAGATTGAAAAAATGGAGATTTATTTTGTTCTGAAAAACCAGTAAGATCCAGATTCCATTTTTTTCAATTTTACGCTGCTAATAAACACCATATGTAAAGGGTGTGAAAGTGACAGAAAGCAGTATCTGAAAGCTCATGGAACGTGACATTTGTTTTGCTGTAGTTCAATATTTTAAGTTCCATGCTACAATTTGGCACAGCTTTTGAACACACATACTATATTCAGTTAAGATGAATCTCTGTTCAAGAAAGAATCTGGACTAGCTTCAGAGTAGCTGACTGCAGACCGTACTGCAAAAATGTAACTGAGATACAACAGTGATGTGCACAACTGCAGAAGGGTTTGCTGACAAAAAGGTGATAGAATTTGCCTAAATGTAGTTGAAAACACCTCTTTATTTGTTTCTGATATACATATGTATCTATCTGCAGAAGTAGCCTGCATGTCCAAAATATGTGTCATAAATAGCGGTCAAACTCATTAATCAAAGGTGCTGACACAGAACCATTTTTTCTCCTTTTCCCCCACTCTGCTACTGCAATGTCAGCTGACCAGACAGCTCTTCTCCAAGCCTCGGCTCTGGCAGACATTGAATTACCTTTTCTACTGAAGCAATATGAATGACAGAAAAGGAGAGACACGGGGAATGGAGAGTTGTGTATTGTTGGCACAGTGACAGCATTTAGTCCAGTATCTCACTTCTAAACCTCTCAGGGGTTTCCATACCACTTTGAGTAGGAGGAAAGAAGAGGAGACAAGGAATAGTCACAGAACTAGGCAAAAAGTTGTCTACTCTACCATTACTGAGGGGTGTGGACTAGTCAAGAATACCTTGCAAGCCACAGAGCACTCATCAACTCAAGTCAGCTGAACTGACTGATACAGACAACTTGTTGTCAGTATCATCTAGTCAAAATCACCATTAGAATAATGAAAATATTTTTAGTTCAATGCCAGAAGCCATCTAAAATGGGGCTTAAGCAATTCAGAAGAATTTCCTCTTATGAAAGGTCCTATCGTCCTTCTCTTCTAAAACCAGTGCATTCAACCCAGCTTGCAACAGTCGTAAATTCTCACAAATTGCTGACCCAACAAAGGGTATTCATCTACATGCGCACTGATGTCACCAAGAACCATTAGTCTCACTGACAAAAAGCTACTGAGAAACCTAAAATCTTGGCCAAATATTCTACAGTAGACTAGGGCAAACTGAATGCTTATGGCATCACTACCATTTTTATTGGTGTATACATGGCATCCATACATATGTTTATTTTAGTCTAGTATTTTAAGCACAGCCCCTCAATGAAGGGTAGAGTCACTGTGGTCTTCAATATGCACATTTGAACAGCCATCCACTTGAATTCACTTAGCGACTTTCCTCACTTAAGAAAAGAGAGTGCTTTTTAAAAGTCTGCACACAGCTAGTCCAGCTGCCCAGGTGACGTTGAAAATGATGAAATGGCTATATTTTGTTGTGATAGATAAAGGTGGCTGAGCTAAAGCCACATTAAAAGGGGAGGAAATAAATACCTGAAGTTTGTTCCTACTTTGACTAATGTTATTAATTTCCAAATGATTTAAAATGAGAAGAAAATACAATTTTATGTATATCCTATTCATCTATATCCTTCTCATAGTTCCCCACCTCAGAAGAAGGGACTGTTGCATCCCAGGGCTTTGTAGGAGCTGAGGATGGCACTGGAGAGGACAAGAAGGACCAAGTGTTTGCGGAAGTGCAAAATAAGGCCATAGGGTGACATAATGGAGAGTGTACAGCCCGCAGAGGCGGGACGGCTTCATTTTCCCTTGGGACGAGGACACCCTGGGTCTGCCCAGCTCCAGATGCACCACTAAGGAGGGGCTATCAAAGAATGTCTTAGGTGTGTAAGAGTCATTGCCTGTAGAGATGCAGGCAATCAGTGGAAGTGTAACATTTATTACTGCACATCGTCCATGAACAGATGTTTAAGTCATCTCAGTCCATTGTGCAGCCCAAACATTCAGGCCTCTGGTTAGACAGCAGGGTTATGTTTGGCCAACAAAATGTCAAATGCCTCAAAACCCATCAGCATTGGCTCCTCTGAGGCATTACTTTGGCCCTGGCACCATGCTGGTGACTTTACTCATGGACTAATTTCAGGGTCAAAGGCCACCAACAGAGCAGGGATGTCAGCAGAAGACCTGAAGTACAATTTAACATTAGTCCTGCAGATTCAGGACACAGCCAGAGGTGTAAAATTCTTAAATACGAATGTCAAGAGTTTATAGATATTATTTTGAAGAATATCTATAATAATATCTACAGGTGTTATTGTAACATTCAAAAGGTCCCACTGTCTCTTGGCATTCAGCTATTGCTCTCATATGAATATATAAAGTCTCTCAAATTCCCATTTTTTTCACCACTCAAAATTTTCTCTTTGTTACACAGTAATTCCATCTTACACTCTAGTTCTCCCTCTCCCTTAGTCTATTAATCATCAGATTCCCAAATCCCTACAGTGCATGTGTTGTCCCAGTCCTTCCATCTACCGTTTTCAACCTTTTCCACTCCTTCATTGTTCATCTCCATTCTCTAATTAATCCAGGAGACGGGTAGCTGTAGGAAGCATTTGGGTTAGCTAACCCAGGTACAGGAATCCCTAAAAGATAACCATGTCTTTATAACTGCATCTATTTCAGTAACTGTTCTTACACATCTGTGAAGGTATATTACATAATTATATGTGTTAATGCACCAGGATTCATTCCTATACAACAGTGGAAAACTATCCCATGGAGTGTGGAGAGGAGATTTTGGGGAAGGGTAAAACAGCCATTTTGCTTTATCTCTCCTGGCACGTTCTTTTATTTCGCCTCAATAAAGCACTGCGAGGTTGAAGCCATGCTCTTAGTCATTTTGAATGTTCGCAAAGCAGAAAAAAAAATACATGCTTTTTGCATGGATTCAAAGGGAAGAGAAGGCAAGAATTACATCTACCAGTACCTAGAAAAGCTAAAATACGGACAGATTTATTGGACATTTGTAAAAACAGTGTCAGAGCACAACTTCATCCTGGAGAGATCCTGTCCCTATCACTCTCAAGTTTTTCTTCCCCCTTTTTTCAGAGCCTCTTCTTTAGCATCTTTTTCTTACTTTCCAAATCCCTTCTTTTTAAAGACTACTCTTAGACCTGTGCTTTTTTTTCCCCATGTGTTTATATCTGCTTTGCTCAGAAGTAAATCCTGTGGCTTCTTCTATTTTCCAGCTGTTCAGTGCTTTTCATGCTACCTCCCTTTAGACTGCGCATTTAAGAGAGCACAGGGAAGATACTTCGGAACTGAGAAAAGGAAAGGCAGTGAACGGCTTGAAACAGGAAGCAGTGAGAGAGTTTCAACAGCCAAGAAAGTAAAATTGTGAGACAGAGGACGGAACAGTTGAAGATGAAGCAGCTTATCTTCAGTCCTTCTTTTCCCAGCAACGCGTTTGCTTCCTGTAGGTGAATTTGGATCACACTAACAGTAACATCCCTCCAAATTATTTCAGAATAGCCCAACATCCTAACAAGGAGTGCTTCCAGTTTCTTATCAGCATTCTCAAGAAACCTAAGGCACACCTTGCAGCAAAACCTGGCTCCATAAAAATCACAGAAGCAGACGATTTTGGCAAGCCTGAGAGAGAGGGGTTAAGAGTCCGCCTGCCTGCACTCAGCCACTCCAGCCTCAGAGGGTGCAAATCTTGAGCTGTAGAGGAGGACGGAGGCAAGGGAAACACTGCTGCAAATGTAACACTCTCCAGTGATAAACGTTCCTTCTTTCCATGCTGCTTCAGCTGTTAAATTTCCGTCTCTCCGCAGATGCTGAAATATACCCACAAATTAGAGACTTCTGTACCTCAAATGAAACTCGCATCTAAAGGGGAACGTTTTTACAAGTGAAATGAATAGGTAGACTCTGTGCAAACACTGATCTCCAGATAGGATAACATCATAAACACTGGGAAATACAATTAATGGTTGAATGGTAACAGTACTAAACTCCCAAGAATAATTATCAGATATAGATGTTTAACTGCCTGTGACTGAGGACTCCTATCTCTTGTTATAACTCACCTCCCTACAGAGTACATGCCTCCTTCTAAATATAAATATTTGAAATTATGATTCATGTGTACTTGAGTATGACAAAATGTGCAGGAATTAAAGGCTTGCTTCTAAAAAAACGGTATGACTGGAAAGTGTATTTTAATCCTAGAAACAGAGAAACCTCTTTACACCATTTTTGTTTGCTGTTTTGTCAATTTTATTTAGTGTTCTTGAAACTAGAAGTGGAATAGTAAGAAACACCTCCAAAAATCAGTAATTCCAAAATGTTTTACTTTAGACAAGTTTATTTTTTTAATTTTAACTGGCTCGTGCATTAGCAGTGATAGGTAAATATAAAAAGGTATTTGGAGGATCTTTCATCCTGTTTTCTTCTTTCTGACTGAAATCTAGTAAATCTGTCACCTCTGCTTCAGATGAACTGTTTGTAAAGTTTTGAAATAATAATACACATTTTTAAAAAAGAATTTTTAAGGTTGGGAGTAAAATACCAAACTAGAGCACTTTCTGTTGGTCTGTCACTACTCAGTTCATTTTTTTTTTTAGAAACAAGTGACCCTAAAATCACCAAAAAGAATGTTGCAAATTCTTTTTTTTAATAACCCTCACTGTCTTTAGTTTAAGAACTGCAAATGGACAAGGACCTGGCATCACTCCTGTACATCTCATTAGATAATGATGTTTAACAAAGTTATAAAAGTTTTAGTTTTACTTCAGATAATATTTTTTTTTTTTTTAGGGGTAGCTTGCTAAATTAGGTATTTCCTAAGATTTCTTAGTAGCATGTATTGCATAACATACACATTACCTGTGATCTTGAGCGATGTATAAAGGAGACTGATTTATTCCGTATTCTTTATATCGATTAAAACAGAGAAGACTGCCCTTAGTTAAGGTGTCAGCCTTGGCTTTGAAAGAGCTAACTTCTGTTCCTTATTATGTCATGTTCTTCATCTGTAACACGGCAATAGTAATTGCCTTGTCACACTGTGTTGTGAAGGTAAATATTATGATAAATGTGATGTGCTCAGCTACTGTAGTAAAGAAAAATAAGATGGGCAGCACTCCATAAAGAGCAAACAGATGAGTTAATACGTGTTAAAGAAGAGTGACCTTAGGGCCTTCATTTCTGAGTATTTTCTGCAACATACGGAACAGTATTTACTGTTTTACAAATTTCCACTTTAAGGGAATTCCCAGTATTGTCAGTTTTCCTCTTAGGACACCCGTACCCATTTCGTGGATTCTACTCCAAAGCTACATTCAGAGAAAGTTATCTGTAGGAGAATCCACCAGAGCTATGAAACACAAAATACAGCGATACGCGTGCTCGTGGATGACCTGTGTGCCCAGGGGCTTTATGAAGACCATTCCACTGGTTACAGCGGAAGCCAGATGGGACCCTGTGAGGATAACCATTTGGATCAGTGAAATAATACATTTAATTTTCTTCATCAATGGCATGTTTCTTCCAGGTGTGGTGAGAGGAACACAGACAGGTCCTGAACTCAGTATTTCCCCTTTGTTGCAAATGAATAAAGTCACAGAACACAAGACTGATTTTTTTTTCATTCTCGCTTACACTTTTCTTGGCTCTTTTCAGCCAGCGGACAGTTCGGTATAATGTGACGTTACTTTCCCTATCACTTCATTTACTCTAGATTCTGGGGAGACGATACTTGCCCAGCTTTGCAAAAGTAATCTGGAATCTCTGGATGTAAGACAAGGATTTAAATCTTACCTGTTCAATCTGCAGGACTATTGTCACCAACTTTGGATGGGCCTGGAGTTCCTCCAAAGCAGTAAGAACAAAAATATGCTTATATTTGCATCTTATTGATTACCTTTTGTTGGCCTTTTTTGCCAAAAGTAACAGGAGAACAGAAAAAAAAAAGAAGAAAAAAAAGGAAAAATAAATAAATGTGGGGGGGAAATAGGGTTAAGGAGTGGGAAAGGAGCCTCAGCTGCAAGGGAGAACAACTTCGCTATTACTAAAATACAGTACAAAACCAACTACATTTTGTATTACTGTGGTTTTAAAAAGCAACTCTGGTTTTCAGTTGAAATGGTCCTTTATCAAATATAGTATTGTAAAATAAAGTTTTGTGTGTATCAGTAAATGTATAAGCTAAAAAACCCCAAAACCTAAAGAGTGTGGATGAAAAAACCTCAATCAACCTCCGTGACATTCAACATCACATACAAATGCTAAAAAAAAATATTCTCTGAATGCTTATTACTTTCTGAAGGCTCAAACACAGCAAAACTACCCAAAAAGATAATGTTGTAGCTTTAATGAAATGTAGTTACTAGCTTAGGAACAACTAGCATCCTATTCCGGACTACAAAACAAGACACACTGAGAACAAGCATACTCTTCCTGCTATATAGTGAAGGTAACTAGAATAATTGATTAAAAAAAAATATTCTATTGTCTGCAGAAATCATTGGAATGATACGACAACAAACAAATCCTCGAAGTTCTTTGGAAATGGCAAATTCAGACTACAATTCTTCTGGTCTTTTTATTCAGAAGACGAAGTGGTTTCTCCATTTATAACAACTTAAGGAACTGTAGAGATATTGGTCTATAAAATACTAGTGTTGTGTAAACTATACGTAACTAAAGGCACTCTCACATTTAAAATACAAAATCAAATACGTCTTTGTAAAGTAAGCATCTCTGTCACGGGAAAGCATGTTGATCTCTAACCATCGTTTTCTATCCGAGTCCAGAAAACTGGGGTGAAAGCGATGATGACACAGGGCCACAGGAGAACCGAGTGATTTTTGACGCACGTGTCATTTCGGACACTTTTCCCCCTACCTACGCAGCTTTGCTACAAAGAGCATCCCACAGGTCCTGGCACTTCTTGCTCTTGCAGGACCACGTTTCTGCCGTCCCCGGCCTCGGGTCCCCGCCCGCGCCTGGGGAAGCCGCAGTTAATGGTGGCTGCAGGAAGGGCACATCTGCGCGGGCAAGGCGCGCTGCTGCCGGCGGCCCGCCCGGAGAGAGGCTGCGGGCCGCCTCGGGTGGCACCGGCCGGAGCCCAGAGCGGCCCCCCGGGGTCCCCACCTGGGAACCGCGAGTCGCGGGTGGGACTCCCAGCCGAAAGCGGCGGCGCGGGATGCTGCTGCTCACCCTCCCCGCCAGCTTCCCACTCGCATCCTTGCGATTTGCCTTTCCTCTTCCCCCTTCGGGCCAGCCGCAAGTGCAGGAGTTTCCCTCGGACAAGTGCAGCCACACGCGGGACCACCCCGCCTTCCGCGGCTCCGCGTGGGGCCGGGGACGCGGGTGGGGGGCGAGAGGGGCCGCGGCGGCCCCCGCTTTCCCACCGCGCGCAACTTGGCGGGGCTGCAGCGGGCGGGCCCGGCCCGGCCCGGCCCGGCCCTGCCCACCCCGCCCCCCGCGGCCGGGCCTCCCCCCGGCCCTCCCGTGAGCGCGGGGCCACCATGTGCATCCCCCACCCCGCTCCTGCCCTCCCCTCCCCTTCCCCACCGCCTGCGCAGGCAGGATGCGCGCAGCGCCGCCATCCCCCAGCGGGAGCCCTGCGCGGCGCGGCGCGGCGGGCACCGCGCTTCCCCGCCGCGGCCCGGCCCGGCCCGGCCCAGCGGAACGGCGGAGACAAAGTTTGCGGCGGCGGAGGTGCCCGGGCGGGCCGGGCGGCGCGGCGCGGCGCGGAGCAGGCCGGGCGGGCGGTTGGCTCGGTGCATGCCTGGTGTGTGGATGAATCGCAGCAGGCGGCGGCGGCGGCGGCGGGCGGGGGCGGGGGGCCGCGGCCGGCGATTGGGCGGCGCGGCGCTCGGAAGCACTTTGTTTTCTATTCTAATGAGGGCGGAGCGGGGCTTGTGGATATTTACGTTGAGGCGGGAGCCGCCGCCCTTCATTCACCCACATGGTCCCCGAGCCCGGCCGCCGCCGCCGCCGGGACCTGCCTTCGCGCCACTTCCCTCCCCCCCGCCCCCCCACCCGCCCCGCCGGGGAGCGGCGCGGCTCCCCTCGGCCGGGCTCGCCCCGCCGCGCAGGGCGCCGGGGGCGGCGGGAGGAGGGAAGATGGTGGCGGCGGCCGCCGCTGGCTGGTGAGTGTCGCTGCCGCGCGCGTGTCGCTGACAGGAAACCTGTTGTGAGGCGCCGGCGGCCGCCCGGCGCGGGGGGCGAGCCCGGGGAGGCAGCGCGGCAGGGGGCGGGCGGCGGAGCGCGGCGCGGAGGCAGCGGTGGCGGCGCGGGGGGTGCTGGCGGGCCGCTGTGAGTGGCCGGGGCGGCGGGAGGGGGTGTGGGTGGGCGGCGGGGGGGGAGCGGGAGCAGGGCGCATGGCAGCGGCCGCCGCGGCGGCGGCGCCTCCCGAGCTCGCACACGGGGCGGGAGGGGCCGGAATGAGGGAGATTTGAAAAAGCGTGCGCGCCGCTCGCTGCTGCAGTGAGTCCCGCCGCCCCCTTCCCGCCCCCCCCCCGCCGTGCTCCGGGCCCGGGGCGGCCCGCCGGGTCGGCGCGGGGAGCGGCCGGCGGCGGCCGAGCCCCCGGGGCGGGCAGGGCGGCGCGCGCGGCACAATGGCAGCTGCCGGGGGCCGGGGGTGGGAGCGGGCGGGCGGGGGTTTCTGCCCCCGCGGCCGGCGGGGGAAGGCCCGTCCGGGAAAGTTTGCGCCGTGCCCGCCGCGGCTGCGGGGGGGAGTTGGCGGCACCAGAACAAAGCCGCACATGGGGCAGAGGCCGCGGCGGCGCGGGGCTCCGCTCGCCGCCCACGCCCAGCTCGGGGAACGGCAGCGGCGGTAAAAGAGGCGGCGGCGGCGGGCGGGGAGGGAGGGAGGGCGCGGGGGGGGGAGCCTCTCGGGGAGTTCCCGGCGGAGGCGCTTTGTGCTCCGCCGCCCCCCGGGGGAGGGGGCGCGGGGCCCCGGGGAGGGGGCAGCGCCGCGGGCTGCGAGCGCGTCCCGGGCCCCTCCGCATGGGCTTTTGTTCGCAGGAGGGGCGGGGGCGGCGGGCCCTCCTCTTCCCCCCCCCCCCCCCCCCCCCCCCCTTCCCCGCCAGGGCATGGGCGGCTGGGCGCGGGCTCCCCGCCTCTCCCGGGCAGGCGGGCGGGGGGCAGCGGGCGCGCCCCGCGCCGCGCCGCCGCCGCCGCTCGGGAGCCGCGGGCTTCATTACGAAATCGGCGCGGCGGCAGCTGCGGGGCCTCGGCGGCGCCATGTTGCTGGGGAGGGGGAGGAGGCGGGGGACATGGCGGCGGCTGCGTGCTGGGGCCGATTGTTCCCTGTTAGGCCCGGAGCCGCGTGTGGGTAGCGGCGGCCCTGGGAGCCGCTTCCCCTCCCCCCGCCGCGGCCCCTTCCCGGCCCGGGCGGCCCCCGGGAGCGGGCGGGCCCGGCCCCTTCCCCTCCGCCGGGGCTGCGGGGCTCGGCGGGCCCGGCCGGGCGGTTGGGGGCGGGGGGTCGTCACGCCGTAGCCGGGCTGTGACCTCCGCGCTGCCGGCGGCGGCGCCCCCTGGCGGGCGCGGGGCGCGCGGCCGCTCCTGTGTTCTCGCAGGAGCACGTGCTGCGCGGTGAGGGGAGCGGGCCCGGCCCGGGCAGGGCCTGCGGCCCCAGCGGCGGCGGACCCCGGCCCGGCCTCCCTGAGCCGCGCCGAGCCGCCGAAGGGGCCGCGGCCGGCCCGGGAGGGTCCCCGCCGGGGAGTGGGGGGGTTGGTTCTCCGGGAAGCGGGGAGCCCGCGTGTGGGGTGGTTTCTGGCCGCCTGAGGGGGTACCGGCGCGGTTTCGCGCCCTCCTCGGGGGTGGAGTGGGGATGGGGAGCCCTGGCGTTCGGTAACTTGCTCGGTGACTTTGTTCTCTCCTCAGCAACAAAAAGCAAATAACTTGGTGGTTCTTTTGCAGTATCGACACGTGCAGCAGGAAATAATGAAGCTTTCTGTGGATGTTGCAGTGGTGTATTTGTGGAGGAAGTTACTTCTTACAGAAAATCGTAAGTTTTAATTTTTTAAATAATTTATTTTTAAAAATGTAGCGCCAGAACCAGTGCATTTGAGGCCGAGCCTGAGACTTTGGTTAGAGCACTGAATTCCAAAGAGTTTCTTGGGATTGGAGGCACGTGTAGCAGTCTACAATTTCACTCATTTAGTGGAGAATAATACAAGTTTTTCAAGCACTCATTTATCCAACTAAAGCAGCTAGACAGTGAGAGTGTCTTAAAAATGTTTAAATTGGATATCTGGGATTTTTTTTTTTCTTTGAGGAAAGCTCCTTTTTCAGTCTTAACAAAAGTTACAGTTTTCTTGTAGTTTCGAAGTATTGTATTAAGCTTGCTATAAGTACCAAGTAAGAGAGACTTTACGTTTACATGATCTTTCAAGTCCATATTCCTATTAAAGAAGGAATAAAATGCGCTTTCAAATTTTTAATATAGCGCTGTCCTGCTCCACTGAACCTTGGGTCTGTAATAAGTAGCTGTAATTTGGCTGTGGTAGTATATTTTACAGCCATCATTAGAAACTGCTTTTTGTTGCTAGATAGGCCAATCTAAATACAATGGTAGGAATTGTATTTTGAGGCAGGGTGTCTGTGGCAGTAGCAGCGAATTTTCTAACCTGCCAGCAAAGCGAGTAATTGGAGAACTTAAGAGAGCACCTGGCATGTCATAAGATGCTTTCTGGACTTTAGAAAGCTGATTGTATGATCTGTTCAATATTTTTATATTCCTGATTACTTAGAATTGGGCATCAACTTTGTTTTTACTTGTTGTAATACTTACTGGCCTTATCCTTTTTTTTTTTTATTGAGGAGAGGCAGTGGGAGTTTTTACCCTCTTTCAGATTGGTCTTTGAAAACTTAGTTATTTCTATCTCCACAAGTTGTGATGGCATTCTGAGAATGGTATGGGAGAAGCAGCTGACTCATTTTCACAATTGGGCTCTCCTACTATCAATCAGCATTGATTTTGATACTCCTATTACTGTGTATGAGAGTCCTGGATGGGGGTAATGCGCTGCTTCAGCTTACTCTGAAGGTGGTCTTTAGCCCAGAAACAGAGTGTGAATATTTGTTCCAAAGTTTGCTTGTCAAAGGTGTGCAATTCAAAACCTGATCAAATACTCACTTTGTTCTTTTCTTTCAGCAGGTACAAGGTAGACAACATATCTTGAATTACTAAAAACACTGGTTGCGTCAGAGTAATGTCAAAGTGCTTACAGTGCAGGTAGTGATATATAGAACCTACTGCAGTGAAGGCACTTGTAGCATTATGTTGACAACTGCCTCAGGAGAACTTGCAGGACTTCAGAGATTGGAAAGGTACAGTGTGGTGGTGTCAAGTGCTTTTTGTACTAAGGTGCATCTAGTGCAGATAGTGAAGTAGATTAGCATCTACTGCCCTAAGTGCTCCTTCTGGCATAAGAAGTTATGTCTTCATCCAGTCACTCAGGTTAAGACTGTAGATGTTCCAGTAGTTTTCTGCTTTGCAGTCTTCTGTTAGTTTTGCATAGTTGCACTACAAGAAGAGTGTAGTTGTGCAAATCTATGCAAAACTGATGGTGGCCTGTTATAATCTACATCAAGGAGTTTGAATGCTTTCTGCTGGTTATGGGATATTTTGTGGCCTTATTTTAACAGCAGTCTAGTGAATGACAGCTCTTGTAGCACTAAAGTGCTTATAGTGCAGGTAGTGTTCATTAATCTACTGCATTATAAGCACTTAAAGTACTGCTAGCTGTAGAACTACATATTCAGCGTGTCTTACAATTTATTTGTTGTTTAATTGAACACTGTTCTCTGGTTAGTTTTGCAGGTTTGCATCCAGCTGTATGATACTCTGCTGTGCAAATCCATGCAAAACTGACTGTGGCAGTGACAAGTCAGTCAGTGAGTGTGGAAAAATTGTACCCCTTTCTACACAGGTTGGGATCAGTTGCAATGCTGTGTGTGTCTGTGGTATTGCACTTGTCCCGGCCTGTTGAGGTTGGTGGGGATAGAGGCTGAAACACCTTCGTAGCTTTAAGGAATTTCTCCTTCACTGATCCAGGAAACTTAAGTTTTTTAAGTTTCTTCTTGGAAAAAATGTCATGTAATTTTCTGTGTAACCAGACTTCTCCTTTTCTGTATCTGGCTTCTTGTTTGTATGTACTGGAATTGTTGCTGACAATATGTATTTACTGAAATCCTTGAGTGTGAATTTTTAAGGCTCTTATGAGCTTTCTATTAAACTGAGATGGATACTTGTTTACAGTTTCTTCATGAGTTTGTTGGGAAGAAGTGGATCTTAGGTACCAGAAAATCTGGATGAAAGTTCTAACTTGTTCAGTGTAAGCTTGCTTCTCAAATTCAAATTACATGAAGGATTCAGCAGCTTTATGTGGTAATAGAGCACATTTTTAGCCTTAGTTCTTCCATCCAGAATTTGTCAAATTCAGGAGCAATAAATGAGGTTATAGGCAGGGTCTTAATCATTCCTCAGCTATGGAATCTTTAATACTAGTCAGGTGTCCACTTCTTGTGGGTGTCTACATTCGTGGTGAGTGGAACAGTGGTCAACTCATAACCTTTGGAGTGAATCACTTGGCATGTGATGCATAGCAATGAAATAAAACATATCTTGAGCTACCTGAAGAACTACCTGGGGGGAAACTCATCCATATAACTGCTTCAAAGAAGCTGAGGTTGGTTGGGGAAGACGTGGTAACCAGCTCCATAAGGAAGTGTCAATATAAAATCTGCAAGTGGAGCATTCAACACATCTTGGTTTTGAATGAGCTGCATGTTAGTGAACTACGTTTGTAGCTCAAACATTAATGGTTTTATTTCCTAAAACAGGCTTCCAGAGGACTAATGCTGCAAATTCAAAGTACTGAGTTTGTTGCTTATAGCTGCCAGACTCTATATAGTACTCTAAAAGTACCTTTGTGGTAGGAAAATTAAGAATATTTGGGTCAATGCTGTTCTTGCTGTTCTTACTTAAAATTAAAATGGAATACTAAGCTAAATGGGTCATTGTTCCTAAGAGTGCTGAACCCTGTTTTGCACAGTTAGTCAATGTATATCGCAATGCTGCCTTGGAATATTACTCTGTCCTCCAGCAAGACATTGAAAATTCTTAGATGGGTTTGGTATCTCTATGTTTGTTTCCGAAGTAGCCAAGCCAAGTTAGGCTTTTACTATGCTACTCAATTTCTGCCCCTTTTTCTACTCCTATTTCTTCAGAATGTATTGCTTAGATAGGTTTCTTATCCAACATAGTCTTTTCCCACGCTTAACATTTGCTTTTTAGTCTTGCTTATGAGATGAAGCTTGTGTCAGTGAAGTCAGCAGATGAAGATGCGTGTCTTGTCCTGATTTCTGGACGATAAGTTTCTGAAACAATCTGCTGGTGATGGCAGGTTTAACTCTTTTTGAGTGTAAAAGCAATATTCTTAAAAGTTGGAAGTGCAGGAAGCATTTTAATATGTGATCGTGTTTATGCTGCTATGTAAGCATCACATTTTGAAATGCCTGAAGATGTATGAAGCCTGCTAAAACTCAATGCTTGCAGAAGTAGTTTTTATGCCCATGGAGCGTTAAATTGTCCATCGGATATGTTGGAGTGTATCTAGTTTTAATATCTTTGTGTGAAAACAAGCTGTGACACTTGTTAGTGTTTCCATCATTTAATCTTCTAATTGCTTGGACTTCAAAAAATACTTTCACATGGTGCAAGTCTGTGAGGAATAATTTTGTAACTGTCATACAGCATTTTAAAGACATGGTAAGCCATGCTTTAGTCATGGCAAGGGGCATGCTTTAGTCAAGGGGCAATTACAACAATGCCTGTGTAAACTGTAATATCAGCCTTATTTGCATGCTTTCAGTACAGCTTTGGCTTACTAATTATATAACTTAGGTTATCAGAAGTGTGAAGTTAATCACACGCTCTTTTCTGAAAATATCTGTAATATTTTTATACTCTTGTTTCAACTCTTTGTAATGTACCAGTAGCTTTCTCATGTATGTAGTAAGTGAATATAGTCTTGCCTTGTACATTAAGTTCCATGTAAATTATTTTTCTTTTCTTTTTGTAGTCACTTGAGTGTCTCCTATGAAATGATTGTCAATCCTGTGTATGTTAGTTTCAGTGTAGCTGAGACATTGAACTCTAGTTGACAGAAGACAGTAGGGAGAGAAGTAATGCTGCTAAGTTCAGCTGGTTTTACTGAAATAAGCTGAGCCTTGTCACTGATGTTTCTGTAGAAGGTTGGCTGGAATGGAGTGGTTGGGTAGCTAAAACAAGTGCCAGTTTAAAAATCCTGCAGAAACACCAAGAAGCATTCTCTGCAGATGTGTTCAGCTGAGTCTATTAAAACACTATCATGCGGATGAGAAGCTTATTTCTTTCTACTGGCTTTGATACAGGTAATTTTTTCAAGTGGACTGCTATGAATTAGTCTGAGCCATATCAACCTGTGAGCTTAGCCCTAATGAAGATAAGCCTGCATGGATTTTTAGGAATTGTCTAAAATGAAAAATTTTTTAAATGTGTATTATGCAGGAAGAGTATAACTTAGGCTGTCTTTCTAAATAAAAAGCAAGAAATTCCAAGCAGTATTAATACTTGCTTGAAGTTCTAGTATAGCACAGTTAGCCTTATAAGGAAAACCTTGTCCGTTAACCATAGAAAACTTTTCTCTGTACACTCTGAGTATCTGAAAGCATGCTGGGAAATTAAGCAGTTGTTTTTCACTAATTTGTCACTGGATGATACTGTAAAACCAGCTCAGTTCTTTAGAATTGACTTTCTTGTGTTGGCTTTAGAATACCAAAGCAACTAGTGAGATGACTGTCAGGAGCAGACATTTTGAGTAATAGCTAGTTAATAGGCATTAAATGAACATGGGACTAGAAGGGGACATTCCCTGCTATGGTGGTGCAGAGTTGTATCTCTTCTGCATAGCTGACGTACTATCATGAGAAATTGAATGCAACACTCCATGTTCTGCTTTTCACTAACTCCCACCTTTAAAATACATTACTTGTGTAGTTCATAAGTGGTCTTGTTTACAAAGTCTTACTTGTAAAGACCCACAGCTTTTTTCAAATCTGGGTCTTGGCTTACAGGGTTTGTTTCTACACCATCTTTCTCCTCCCTACCCCCCCATCACTGGACTAGAATTCATTCCCTGAAGCCTTCTCCTCTCTAAATGTTTGGTTTTAGTAGCTTCAGGTGAATAGGCAAATAGCATTCAGTATATAAAACACGGAAGCATCATGGATACAGGAGATAAAATAACTGATCATAAAGCAGTGGACTGCATCACTTTGTGACTTCATCATAGCCTTGCTATGAAATCTACAGTTTTGTTCTCAAAGAGTCTTAATTTCTGGTCATTTGCTTTCCTGTTTGTTTTTTTGGATGATGTCTAAATGAGAAGATACTGGGTGAAAAACGTGCCATTAGGATTCTTCTGTGCTCCATTTACTACATACTACTGTTCTGATGGATTATTTGCTGCGCTTGTGTCTTTTACATCTGTGTAGCAGTGTTAACAAGCATCTGTCTTCCCTCAGTTGGTACAGTCAGCAGGAGAAGAGTTGAGACTGATACCTGTTAACATGGTGCATGACAACTGTCAGTCTGGAATCGGCGAGGCTGAACACATGTTCCCATCCTGGCATCGTTGCACACTACTGATTCTGAAGCTTCCCATTTTTGGAAGGTAGTTTGAAACACGGAGGGCAAACAAAAAAGTTGCATAAATAGAATGAAGTTAGGTTTTTAACAGAGGATTTAATACAAGTTTGTTAATTGCTACAGCCAGTAGGATTCCTGGCTGGAGTGGAACTGACCAGTGGCTGCCCCATGAGTAGAGACTGAGAGTTGTAAAATTGATCTCAGTTACTGTAGATTTCTCACCTTTCTAAGGAAAACAAACAAACAAAACATACCATTTCATTTTTGCTGTTAAACTGAATTTTGCATAGTTTCCCAAAGTGATTTAATGGATGAACAATTCTGTGAATTCAGTCTCATTTCAGGCTCACCTGTTGTTTTGGGGGGATTTTTTTTGTTTGTTGTTTTTTTGTGTTTTATGTTTCTTGGGGTGGGGTGTTGTGCGTTTTTTCATCATACTTAACTCACTAGGGTGATGTGACACATGGATAATTCAAATCTAAGTGTCCAAATACAGAATGCTTGGTTAAAAGCTGACTTCAGGGCCCTTAGGAACGGGGTCAGGTTCTTTAAGTGCGTAGCAAGCTGTACAGGCAAAGCTGTAAATGCAAATAGCTGTAATTTGGGTAGTAGCCTTAGATTTTCATTTTCTTTTTTTTTTTTTTTGTGACTTGACGAGATTAGCACTTCTGCTGATCACTAGAAGGACTGATTCCTTCAAGCTTCACAAATTGTACCAGGTTTAGGTACCCACTGTGGCTAAGGGAAGGAATCCCTTAGTTAATTTAAAAAAAAAAAAATTCTTAATGGCTCTTATGTGTGGCCAACATGCATTGCGTGGAACAGTATTATTACACAAGTTTGGTGAACAGAGCTAGCTGAGACTATTTTAACTGAAGAAATACTTATTTTGGTGACGGGTGTTTTATGCGTATCTGGGATTTGGACCATGGTTTTGATTACTGTCAGCTGGGTTAGCTGATTAATGCTAGCTATTAACGTATAGTCTAAACTCCTAATGGAGCGATGTTTGAAAAGACAAAAAGTAGTCTGTGACAAATGCTTGAGTGCTAGTCTTTGTATATTGCTGTCACTGGAAAATGTGTCTGCTCTTGTCAGTTTGGTTGAAGAGATGTGTGTTTCAGGGATTCTGACCTGCGGATAAGTGGTGGCTGGTCATGTCCCACTTGCAGTAGAAATATGTGGGCCTGTTTCCTGCTGGAAAAAGTGTGATATTCCATGGAACAAGGTAGGGAAGATGAAAACAAGAGTGGATGGGAAAAGAAAAAGAGAGTAGAAAGCTCAGTTAAGGCAAGAGACTAGTATAACTTGGGTTACTTAATCTGTATTTTCTATGCCTTGTACACTGCTGTGACTGACAAGAATGTTAGAGCAACTGTCCTGCTGTGGGGCATGTCAGCAGTTTGGATAGAAATGGTCTGGATTTTAACAATGGATAAGGCATTGTACAACAATAAGAAATCCTTTGGGTGACATGTTATAGAATCTTTAAAAGATTCCAGATACCCACAACTTTTAAGTGCATTTGTGGCAGTGCTTTTTCCTGCTATAGAACAAATTAACTAGTTCCTGCTTAGTGTACTTGATGCAGAAGGAAAGCTGCTTCTGTTGTACAGGACTGGCACTTTTCTAGTCACTTCTCTAGTTCTTTAACTGTCCTCTCTGCAGAGATGTAAAATATGAGCACTTAAGTATTGAGTCACCAGTTAGTTGTTTTGATATGTGTGTATCTTTTTTTTTCTTTTTCCTTTTTTTCCCCCCACCCCACGCTGCTTTGGCAAAGGCCCATGTTTTATGTGAGAAATCAACCTTAACTCCGTAGTTTCTGAATATTACTGTAATACTTGGAAAGCTTATATTATAAATACTGTGAGATAGAAAATCTTTGTGTTAAACGCTGTAAACCTCTGCAGGCTTAATTTTTTTTGCTTTCTTAATTGTTTTCCAAAGACCACAAAGTGCTGTGTCTGAGAGGCTTCTTCTAAGTATCTCATTCTCTACAGTCAAATTCTAGAAATTGGCACTACTAGGTGGCTGATCAGATTTTTCTTATTCAGTAAAAACATCGAAACGAAAAGTTTCATAATGAAACAATGGCTTAGGAACAACTTTCTTAACTGTAAGAGAGTGTCAGTGTGTGTGATAAGCTCTGCTAATGGGTTTTTAATTTAGGTAAAAATTCCTTAATTCTCATCTAGCAAAAACTTTTGGAAAACATGCTGATTGAACAGTAATTGTTACCTAGATTTTGTGATTGGAAGTTACTATATGTGGGGTGGAGCTGTGTGGTTTCATTATGTTAAATAGCTCTTGATACAATGTAGTATAATGAGTGAGCTACTACAGTTCTGGGATGTATATTCTTTCATTTGCATCAATATTACCGGATGAAGTGTAAAAGCAAGTCATGAGTACGTATCTGTGTGTCTATCAAAACAACTGTTCCACTGCAAGTCATGAATCTCTTTGAAATTATGTTATGCTTATGTTCTCAAGGTCTGTGGCAGGAAATAGCCTTTCTTAGCATTTTGTGTTAAGAAGTGCCCCCTTTCAGCCATCATATGTAAATTCTGCAAGCCCCTGTTGTAGTATGATATTGTACAGCGTGGTTAACTTCAATGAGTAAGTTTTGCCCTCTGAACTGCTAGTTCGTAATTTGGTTCCAGTCTGAAGGTCGTACGGCTGGTTTTTAACATTCTTTTGTACGTCACCGAATATGTGCTCCTTTTATTTGTCAGCATCTTCCAGTAGAGATTTAGCCCTGATCTTGCAGTAACAGATTGCTAGTGTTTCTAAAAGCATTGGACTGGATTTCTGTGCAGGTGAGTATGCTGTAGGAATGGTTAGGTGTTAGAAAGCCCAAATATGCTTACTGACATAATTGCAAGAATGAATGTAGAGAGTATTTTGGAGTTGTCATGATTAACAAACATACCAGAGGTCCTTGGAGTATTTTCAGCAGTCAGCCTGTAAGCTTGGAACACCTCCGAGTTTGTGGCAGACTGGGACTAGAGATGCTAAAAAAAATTTGGCTCTTAATTCTGCCTTGGTCTCTGTGCTTTAATATCTGGGTGCCTGGGGAAGCAGTCAGGAAAGGAGTTCTCTCCCATTCTCCCCATTCACATGTCTCCATTTGCAGAAAACTCAATGGTCCCAGGTGAAATCAAATGGTTGCATTATGAATAGATCCTAGTAGGCAGCATTTGAGAAGCTGCTTTAGCAGGGTGGTGAAAGCAGGTTTTGCTCAGGGAGACTGCATGAGCAATCTAATATGGGTTATCCACGGAGATCAGTGCAAGCAAAAGTGAGCATGTTCTTTGTCTGGCCAGGTCTGAGTCAGCTCCTGTTTGAAGCTGTATTCTGAATTAGGATGTTTCTTTTTACCTTTATTTCCTAGCAACTCATGTCTAAGGATTGTACTGATCACTTTGACAACAGATGTTCACTTGTTGGTATCTACTATTGAAGTTATTTTTGTCCCTTTTTAAGGTTTGTTTATTAAATTCAGCCAGTAATTAAACACCCAGTCAGTAGAAAGATGCAGTTATACATGGATTCAAATATGTACTGCACTTGGAATTTGGAGGAGAAAAATACATTTATTCATACCATATTTGTGTGGCTAAAGCATTTCTAAACATGAGGAGGTTGAGATGGATAGAGGTTAAAACTTGGGGCTAGAGTAGGAGAGGAAAGGGTAGAAAAATAATTACTGCAAGAGAACACTGTATGTTGGGGAGGCTAGAACTACACTTTTTCCAAGAAAGTGTTGAGGTAGACTGTGCTTGGAGTGATAAGCAGTGTTTTGCCCCTCTGGGTTTATAATACTGCAACAGTTGTATATATTGCAAACCTAGTTTTGTTAAAAGAGTGAAATTCATTTCTGTGCTTTGTTGTTGTTTTTTTGGATTTTTTTTTTTTTTTTTTTTTCAGAGAAGTGAGGTGAAAAAAGCCTGTAGAGCTTTGTCTGCTGGACCAGTGGACTATTCTCAATTCTTACTCATTGTCGTATCCTAACATGGCTATTGAGTGTACTCAAGAGTATTTTGACTTTTCTAAGGTATCCCATTCTGCTCTGGTGATGTCTTATACGTAGGGAGGCTTAGTGTTTGGGGTTTTTAAGTATTATTTTGTTTGGTTTGGGGAGGGGGGGGAGGGGGCACTTGAAGGAGGAAATGTGGAGTGTTACAGTTTTGAACTATTCCAAGAAGAGAGGGTAAGTGAAGAGTTCCCCATCCTTGTGACATGAGTTGGTTGTAGTTTCTTGGATACTGAGAATCCTTATAGGTCGCTACTTCAGATTGGTGGGTTTCAAAATTTTTTTCACAAAAGTAAAAAACTTTTGTCATTATAATTTTTCACTGTGAGAATGGAAAGTAGTGGTTAAAAAGGAATCAAAGCCTTGAAGAGTCCACTGTGCAGTATTTTGTGATGATGTCTTCTAAGGCTGTCCTGGATTCCAACTGAAGATGACTGTACTCTTGTATTAACACTACTGTCTCCCCAAATCATAAAGTTGTAGGCAGCGTAGCCTAGTATATCACAAAGTAAGCCTTCTTAACACTGATTGGATGCTTCTCTGGGATACTTTCATGTAGCAATTGTCAAAATAGCTTGTCTGGACACAACCTGGAATTCGAGCTCTACCCTTCATCTACTGGTATAATTCCCACCCAAACTCAAGCAGCATCACTGGCCTTGCAGACATAGTCCATGCTCTGACATGTGAGTGGTTAGCTGGGGAAATAATTTGTGGGAGCTGTGAACAGCACTGTATGTACTGAGCCATTCAGTATTGACAGCAGGGTAAATGGTGTCTGTATCTCAGAGCCACATTCAGGTATCTGCAACCATGTGGAGTTACACTTGAAAATGATTTGCTGCATCTATGCATATGTGTAGTTCCACTTGGTAAGTGCTTCTCTAGTACTAAATTAGAGTTCCAAGTCTAAAATGTGTATTGATTTGTAGGCCTGTTCCCCTTTGGGGATAGGGAAGCTATAGTACATGGGCATCACCTACTTCTAGAAATCTGCAGATTTCTAGGGCGTTTAAATTAGGTTATGTGCCACCTTATATTCTTTTATAAGAAGCATGGGGAGCCAACAAGAATGTAAGCATATTCTTACAGGCATTGCAGAAACAAAAGAACTGTCTAGCATTCAAGAAAAATTTAAGGGACATGCTTTATTCATAAAACATGGACTACATATCTGAGTTCTCCTAGTGATAAACTGAGTCTTTCCTCTATAGCCTGAAGGAGCTTGGAAAGTCTACACCTTCCCTCTCCTTTGTAAAAGTTAACTGCAAGGGAGCCTTTGCCAAAAAAATCCAAATAGGTAAAAAAGGCTGTTTACTAGTGATATTCTGGAGAGTTCTGATAAAGCACAGTGGAACAAAACCTAGATTGAAGTTGTATAAAAACGTGCATCTGTATTTCTTCCATCTGCTGAGACATAGGGAGAGAAGGAAATAACTGAGCACTAGATGCTGTAAGGGGGCTACTAAAGTAGTGTTAAGGGTACTTGAGTGGTCTCTCAGCCAGAGACTCCATGCAGAACCACTTTTGGGGAGGGCAGGAGGGGAAGCAAGGGGGATAATAAAGGTCCCTCCCTAGATTTTGTTTGGTTATAGCAAGCCACCTTCACATGCTGAAAGGAGAAAAAGCTATAAAAGTTAAGTGAAATTAAGCTGGGAATTAAAATACCTGTCCCTTTGTCCCTTCTCAGGTTTGTGGTTGGTTGGTTTGTTTTTATGGGCAGTGAGCAACCTGTTAAGTTTTGCTTTGTGCCCAAACCAGAAAACTCCAAATCAATAACCCTTACAACCACTGTTGTAACAGCTTTTGTTATGGCTCCCACCAGATGATACTCCCAGACCACGATTATGGATTGGGACAAGGTGCTGCTATGGCAGAAGCATTCCTTGGGATTAAGTGGTCCTTGCAGTTGTGATGAGACCAGCCCTCTTCTTGGAAGTATGACCTTTCAAAGTCTCCTGCTGACCCAGGTTGCCTTGAATTTCTTGTTTGTGGGTGTCCATATTTGGCCTGATGTCCAAGTTCACTCGTATTCAGAGAAATAAAGGCAGTGCTTCAGTATGCCAGGACTTGAACTGGTGTGCAGGTCTGCTCAAGATACCGGAGTGCCACTTTGACAGGGCAGTAACACCACCTTGTGTTTGACTGGCAAGGCAGGGCGTGTGCAGTGTTCTTTCATGTGGTAGCTGTAACCTGTAGGACTGGTGCATTAATCAGTAGTTGAATCTCCTGTATCATTTGAAAACCCAGTCAGAGCTGCAGCTAGCTGCTTCACTCTTCTGTTCACTAATGAGAGATCTATCTCTATTTTACTCAGACTGGGAACATCCTCATCTATTGGTTTTTTACGGCCCCAGCGAAATCAGAACTTCCCTGGTGCTGGGTCTCTGGGGTGCTCCTGATTTATAGTTGGGAAGTTTGTGTGTACCTTGTTCTGAGAGTCTTATGAATGGTAAGCACATAGAGATTGAAAATCCTGATTGACCTGGTTGGTCTGTTCTAGTTATCAGGGTTATGTTTGCCTTTTGCTAAGAGTTCTCAGACTCCTTTTCTTAGATCTGCCAACAAGTGTGAAAGTGCAGCATTTGTACCAGTCTTCCTCAACTTCGTTATGTTTAAAAGTTTTCTAGTCCACTGTGACGCTAATGTAGAAGGAGACTTTCTGCCTAAAATATTAGAATATTAAGCATACTTCTTGGGCAGATGTGGAAGGAGTACTAAGGACCAGTACTTTTTTTATGTGCAAGTGCAATGGAATGTTGTAGCACTGTCTTAACCATAAAAGTGAGTTATGGGGGAAGGAAAAAGAGAACGTGTTAAGCAGGGGAGTGTTGATAAAGAGGAGTACTTGTCACATTTCTTATTTTGCTGAACAACAAAATGCACATTAGGTCTTCAGACCTAGAAGTGATGCTCAGATTCCTTCATTTAGGCAGCCTAATAAGCGAGTAAAATCACAACTGACTGGTGTCTATCTAACATGTCGCTTCCATCCTGAGTGACTTCGGAGCTTCCAGTCTTCCCAACTAATGTGTCCAGGGATACCAGAAATGAACTCAGAGATACTTAGCTATGATCTCCCAGATTAAACACTCGGGCTTTGACAGAACAGATGCTTTTTTGATACATAGTTCCAAAAACATGCTCTGATTCATGAAGATGAACCTAAAAAGATGTGAATAGTGTTTGTTGTAATAGACCTACTTTTATTTAATGAAACTCAGTTACTTCTAAGCTGATCAATCCTTTTGATGAAACATTTGATAGATAGCTTTTACTTTACAGCTGCCAAATTGTCACATTCCAGTCACAGGTTGTCCAGTACTTTAAGCAGGTGGTTTTGTGTTCATATATAGAACTTGCACAACAATATGAGTAACAGGAGTTGAGGTTGTAGATTGGAAGGTCCTTTATCCACTGTATGGAGGTGTGGACTGTTTAATTTTTTTTTATAAAGGTATGTATCTCTTCCTCATAGGCTGTGACTTTAGGATTGAGGTTGAAGGGTGTATGTAGAGAATCTTCTTTCTGACTCACTGCTGTCTTTGGGTTTTTGTTTCGTTTGTTTTTAAGGTGCTGGGAATCCCATTTTTAAATTCAAATACAACTTTGGAAGTTCACCTTCAATTAGCTTCAAGTGAAGTAAATTATTGGACCTAGGCACTCCTAACATTTCATACTATATTTTTGTTCTTATAATCATGCCACAACCATGCTTCTCCAGAGTTAGAATTTGTCATTGCAAGAAGTGCTGATGTATTCCCTTACCTATAGCTATCCATCCCACTGTTCATGTATAGATAATAAATAACCTTTTATACCATTGCTTAGTAGTATTAAAATGTTAGTTTAAACTTGCTGTATGTTAGAATTTTAATAAATAATGTGGATTCCAAAGAATGTTTTGGGGAAGCATTTAATAAAGCTACAGATATTTGCAATTTCTCTGATTTTTAAATTTCTCTGATTTGCCTTGACTTTTTTCCAGGGCTAGCCTTTCCCTGAGCATACAAGGTCAAAAACTAACTATGCTCACAAATGACATTACATCTTTGTCCTTGAGGAGCCTGAGAAATGTGTTATAAACAAACCAGGAGCTTTCCTAGTTTCTTCAAACTTCAAAAAATTTTCTTTCTTCACAGCTGCTTCTTCTTTCCCTAGTCTACACTTTTTCTCTCTTACAATATGTGTATGTGGCTCTGTATAGGTACATATACCTATTGTGTGCATAAATATATGCATATGGGCAATGCTACTAATATACAAAAGTATATATTTATGTCCATACAATGTAGGGCAAAGAACAGGTTGGTTAGTAAAATGACTTCCCACATAATATCTGATACAAATGATCAGGAAACAGAGAAGGAATCACCGTGGCCTGACAAAACATCAGCATTTCATGTGTATTCCCTCATTCTCATTGGTGGTGTCTATGAAACAAAATTCTTCCAGGAAAACCTGTTTGTTTGGGAGGGGAGGAAGCTGTTTTTTGCTTGAATGCATTTTCTGATGACTGAAGTCAGCTGTGGACAGTGCAGGTACTGAACCTGGAAGCACATAAGGTTTTCTACTCTCTTTGAAATCCTGAAATATTGGCAGGGTGAGCTTTTTTGCCTTAGCTGGATTGCAAACATGGAAGAATGCTCAAATGTGTTGGGAGTGGTGGGGGGTGCAAGTGGACAAAATTCGGGGTTGGGGGGAATCCATTAAAGGATGTTTAAAGAAAGTGTGACCAGTAATTCAAGTAGTTCTGAAGTCACAGATGGTTGGAAGGACATGGAGGGGAAAAGTGATATTCTTCCCTAGGGATCTCTATTACAGTTGGGATACTGACTGAACAGAGCTGTAGTATGATCTTGCCACAGCCCTTCTTATATGCTGGTTGGGGAGTCTTGTTTCTCCATCAGGGAATTAGGTGGTCATACGATAGTAATGGAGCTAGGATGTCTTAAATATCTGAAGAAAGGTTTGTATCATGAAACTTCTCATAGTTGATCTAATAAGATATTTCTTCTTGCTGTGGAGGGAGTCTGCCTCACTTGTATTTATAATAAGTTTCTTAGATGCTTGAGCTATTACTTCATAATATGGAGTGCAACATTGTGTTAAGACAAAGTAAAACTGATCTGGTTTGTAAGAAGTTCTGGGCTTCTCATAGTTGAGCTGTATGGTTGATTCACCTGGTAGCTTGCTTCTGTAGTTTATTTGTTGTCATGTCTACTACCTCAAGACAGCAGTGCTGTAATATAAACTCAGCTTGTTCCAAGATGCTTTGCAAACTGAAATTAGTACTAGATACTGTTGTACACTGGTTAAAATTCTCAATAAACTTAAAAGCTCACATTGTCCAGGTGTTCCTTCACTTGTGCTGATTGAATTCAGGTTAAAATAGAATAGTTCAGTTGGAAGGGACCTACAATGATCATCTAGTCCAACTGCCTGACCACTTCAAAAAGTTAAAGCATATTATTAAGGGCATTGCCAAATGCCTCTTAAACACTGACAGGCTTGGGGCATCGACCACCTCTCTAGAAAGCCTCTTCCAGTGTTTGACCACCCTCTCAGTAAAGAAATACTT